>NC_025993.2:165653296-165953296 GCF_000442705.2 Elaeis guineensis | reverse complement strand
CGTTCACTTCTGTGTAAGATGCAGATCTCCTCATATTCTACATTGGTGGCCACTTGTCATCACCGATCCAAGAAGCATTCATGAAGATGCATTTGGAATGAGTATGCTATATGGCACCAATTATGTGCACATGAAAAGTTTCTTCTGCCATGCCACAAAGCGGGGTTGGTTTTGCTCGGAGATTCGATCTAGAAGTAGTGGATGTGGTTGGTTACTGGGTTGCCGAGCTCGTAGTAGTGGACTCAGTGAACCTTTTGTGTGCACTTAATGGGTACCGCAAAACATTTTTTCCTTTTGGAGATATTCTGCAGCTTGTCATCTAACTTCAACTCAGTATGGTCTTAATCAGATGAATCCCATATGGACTTTCTTAATTTTGATATAATCATGCTAGAATTTATATCTATGCGGTGGTTTGACTTTGACTGCTCTGCTGTCCAGCCTACTCTGTCATCTGTGTTGATGGACTAGATACTGAATTTGATATTGGAAAGCCCTCTTATCTTGACCTAGTGATTTGTCATATGGAAATTTGACATTGGAAGGCCCTCTTATCTTGAGCTAGTGCTTTGCTTGGAAAAACTTTGCCAAGCTTTTTCTATGCTTACTCTTCCTTTTATTGATCAGACTGCAAAGACAAAAGTCATCAACAGTTGCCTAAATCCTGTTTGGAATGAAGAGCTAACATTCTCCATTAAAGAACCTCTTGGTGTCTTAAAACTGGTATGTTCTTTATTCTACAATCTTTCTGTGGTCAGTCAAGTGCTATTCAGTGCATGACAAGTTGAACGTCATATGATGCTTAATATTTTTAAAAGTTTGATTGTTTCAATGACTGTTGCCATGCTATTTTATGTAGATAGGTTTCTGTTTTGTAGTTTCGGGGAATTTGATGGTGACCTATGTTTGAACTTGTATATATGAGAAACGAATACTTTAATAACTACAGAAAGCAATGTTTCATAAGATTGTTAATGTATCGCTATATATTGAAGAAAAAAACTCAATATGTGCCAGCTATTCTATTGCTGTCTTTGTTAAATGGAAATAATAATTTTGCTCACCATCATGTGTCAACTGGGTCCACTTTGGATCTCATGGTACATTATTGGAGTATTATATTCCTACGTGACTTCCTTTGATAAACATAACATTATTTTAAAAGCATAAACTTACATAAATAGCGATGGAATGGTTGTCCTTGGATTGCTCATGTTTTGACTCTGTGAATTGTTGTATATGTGTCTCTTGATCACTGAAAAGACCTAAAAGATCCCTGTGGCTATCATGCAACTTGTTGGAACTTGGAGCATACTCCTTAAAGGTTTGATTTATCTTCTCTCTCTCTCTCTCTCTCTCTCTCTGGAGAGAAAAGGGGGAGCCAAAAGGCACTTAAATTACCTAGGTTTAAATACGTGAGGAGCATTGATAATCATGACAAAACCTTCAACATATGGAACAACTGGATTTACTTTTTGATTGTACCAATCGTACCAATGGTGTTTTACTGTTTATTCTTCCCAAAAGCACCTGGGACTACTGGAGATTTGATCAATGCCTTCAAAATACACCTTGCCTCTAGTAGATGTGAGCGCATCTAAGAAACTACTTAAAAGCAGGAGTTTTGATACAATCTTGGATATCACTATGCATATTATAAACAGTGGTTAGCTTAGATACATGTCACAAGATATATCATAGTTCCCTCCATAATATTTTGCCTGGATGTCTTGAGCCGGTTTTTTTAGAAACAAACTCAAGTTAGAACCTTCATTTTTTTTTTTTTTCACAGGAGGTGTTCGACAGAGACCGGTTCAAATCGGATGACAGGATGGGTCATGCCTTCCTTGACCTTCAACCGCTAGTCTCGGCTTCAAAGTTGAAGCGAGCGCTGAAGCTAACCACGGGTGAGACCACACTGAGGAAAGTGGCACCTAACAGCGACAATTGCCTATTGGCTGACAGCTTCGTGATGCATGTGAACGGTGAGATTGTGCTTGATGTCCATTTGAAGCTTCGTGATGTTGAATCTGGTGAATTATACATGACAGTCAAGTGGATTGATCACCCAACTACCACTTCTCTTGGAAAGGCTAGATAAATTTAAGATATTTAATCTTTAAGTTGGCTTGGCATTAAAAAGGCAGGCTTCTGTTGAAGTTATGATGCAGTTAGATTATTCATATCAGGTTTCTTTTCCAAGTGGTGTGACTTTTGCTAAGCCCTTCCCTTTGAGGAGTTTCAGCAAAGACTGATGATTGGATTCAGACTAACACATGGCATCTCACTGCGCTGCCAAGGATAATATAACTGCTGTTCGAGAGGTTGTCGCAGAAGATTTGTTTGAAGCGATGTAAATATCGTCATGGTTTAGTAACATATACTCCAGCTATCGGTTTGCTTTCCAGTCGAGACTGCAGTTCTGTACATGTCTGTAGGATATAAAGAAGGCTTTGAGAGCCTATCAACCAAGCCACCTATGTAATGGATGATCAATCACAATCGTCCCGTATTATGTGTTACTGGAATTTATAAGATTCTCACATTTTTCTCGACTATCAAAAATCATCCATCTTTTTCTTGCTTTTGTTCTCTCACTGGGTTGGTCACACTGCAATGGTGGTTGGGATAAATTGTCCCGAGTCTGGGCAAATGCGTTCGTTTGGCTGGACATTTCCATCTCAAGATTTTCTAAGGTATTTTAACTTGATAGAAGCTTTGTGGGTGCGTGGGTGCTTAATTGGGTTTTTTTATTGGAAAAAGGAAACGGTAGAGGCATGTGGGAAGATGGACACCGGCCCTCAAAATAAAGAAATTATTAGGTGAACCAAGATGACCTACACTGATCCTTCCACAAGGAATTGTCTTTGAGGTGAAGATGAGCGGAGGGGTTTGATGTCCTGCTGATGAGTCACCTTCCAGCCATATTCCTTGTGGCAGTTGAATGCATCATCAAGATCCTTTCAAGCATGTCCTGCTGACGAGTCACCTTCCAACCATATTCTTTGTGGCATTTGAATGCATCATCAAGATCCTCTCAAGCTGCACGAAATTGTGTCATCCATGCAATCAACCTTTAAAACACCTGGGTAAGGCGGATGGTTAATCGGGTTAAATGTTATATATATATATATATATATATTGCTTGTTATCTAAAACTTTATTTATTAGGTGAGCACAAGCTAATCTCTCCTATAATATTTTCCCTCTTCTCATACTATGGGAGTTTCCTTTATTAGGCCCTATCAACCGTTGAGTAGAAGGCTCTTTCTCGATGCAATGTCATCTTTGAGAAGCCCTCATATATGTTGATTGTATGAAAGCAATAAGATATTATCCACGGGTTAGCGAGGGAAAATAACTTTTTGTTCATATTCTTTTTATGCCTAAAATTAGAAAATTATTATTTATCTTTTCAGAATTTTTAACATAATCTATGGTTTTTAAGACATCGTTGGTCCAACCGTTTAACCCAGTAGTTCCACAGATGACGAAGCATTTTGAGCCCGTTTAATCCAGTAGTTGAATAAGTGGCTGGCACTTTTTTTTTTTTTTTGGTAAGAATAAGTGGCTAGCATTGACCCAACGATTGATGCCACCGAGCTCTTAAACAATAATTTCGTGTTGTACCAGGAACCTTTTCACCTCGTCAAATTCAAGAAGTCACGTCATCGGGAAAAGTTTCAAATGACTGGTTCAAATTAGGATGCACAAGGCTGACTTATAACTAGGCTGACCTACGAATCTAACTTGGCTACGAAATCTTTGTGCTAGTAAAAAATGAATCCATGTGGGCTATCTGTGGTGATTCACGGACTTACGGAATCGGAACATTTCAAATGACTGGGTCAAATTAGAGACGTACCATAAAACATGTACCATATTTTTTATTAATATACTTCCACGTCGTATCAAAAAAAAAAAAAAAACCTCGTATAATAAGGGACCTACTAAGACTGACCAGTGTTGCCGCAGGACTCAGGATCAAGGAGTAGTCGAGATCGGTGCTCATCTGAAGTGGAGCTCCACGTGGACAAAATTCTTAAGGCAATTAGATGCTACGAGGATTTAAAACAAAAATTAACTCATTGAAAATTTTTTAATAAATTTTTTTTGATATTTAAATTAGTCAGAATTTTAAAAATAAAGAGAGAATTAATAAGTAAATGCCCATTTTGTATTTCAAAAAAAATTTATCAAAAATTTTTTATATTTATTTTTATAGAAAAAAATATGTTATCTTGATAATCAATAACTGTCATGAAGAATTATGATCACGATGTTATCGTGGATAAGAAGCTATAAGTGATATTAACTTATATATCATATTTTATTATAAATATCGAAAATTTTATTGTAATCATCCAAAATTTAAGGGATATGTCGTCGATCTATATTTTTTTTATAATGGCCCAATATTTTTAAAACTTTGAGAGTTGTTTGTTGAGATATGACCAAAGAGTTGGTATGAGTCCGATGACAACGTCAGATATTGATCGAAGATAACGACTGATGATGAAGATCGAAAATAAAAACCGAGGTGAGATGACCCCGCAACGACCTGCTAAACTTTAACGCTAACTTTGTTATGAAAGTCGTGTCATAGTGACGACATCTTAGATCCATTAGGGTTATTCTTGGGTAAAAAATATAATATCCCAATAGATCATGAGAGCGCCACTAGCACCGAACGCGTCTAACCTGCGTCATGAGTGGTTGAACTCAAATACAGAGCACTTTTTGCTTGGTCAAATACACGTCAAAATCAAACAAGCCATCATCCGGAGCTTGGTTTGATACGAAAGAAGAAAGTTAGTGGCCTAAGGGCATAGATTGTGGCAGAGAATCACGGAATTGGTCAGCTCTTGCCAAGATGAAACAAACCATGGAAAATATGACTGTTCACCGAAAAGAGGTCAATTTATGGGATTGAGATAAGGATATCCTTTATCATCATATTTGTTCATTATTCGTTTAGATGCTCAATCTAGAATGCTCCATGTTACAATTTCTACAAACTCTTTTATTGATGTATCAGCCATGTTGATTGAGGATTCATATTTTCAATCTTCTTTTTGCAAATGATTGTCTTGATTACTTGAGTCATATTAGCAAATGCAATGAGTCTATCTAGTATTATTCAGAGTTTTGGAGGGCTTCGGGACATAGAGCCTAATTGGAGAAATCAGTAGTTAGATTTAATCTAAGGGTAAATACTCTATCAAGACATTGAAAAAAGAATTATTTGCAGATTAAGGGATCTAACGGGATATGGAATTACTTGGGAGTTTCAATCATAGTTTTTTTGATGGAAAAGGGAAGCAATGAATTGCCACCCGATTTTTATTCAGATATATATGTACAATAGAAAAGATATACAAGAACAGAGCAAAGAATAAAATATTAAGGAGGACATATTCCTCCAAAAAAGAGCATTGAGGTTACAGCAACAGTTAAAATAAAATTCCATTTATAGTTGATAGTCTATATTCTGCAAATTATAAAAGTTGATTCAGTAGTTCTCAAATAAATTAGAGATTTGGAAATGGAAGGCATTGTTTATGATGGGATGAGTTACCCTAATTAGACGTGTTCTTTCGGCTTTTCCCATATATTTGATGTCAAATTGCATGATTCTTAAATGTGTGTCATTGACGTTGGGAGGAATAATTAAGAATTTGTTGTGGGGTATCTCAGATATTTTCAAGAGAATACATCTACTATCATGAGATTGTATTTGCCAGCCTATTCAGACAGATGGTTTGGGGATTTCTTCTTTGAGCTAGAAGTGGAGCTCTTATGGTTAAGTATGCTGCGAGAGTTATGTTGACTCAAGATAGTCTGTGTGTTTCTTTCATGAGGGCTAAGTATGGAGCAGGGTTATTTTTATCTCGCCCAGTACATGCGCAGAATAGATCCCCTGTTTGGAAAAAGATATGCTCTTTTGCTCCACTAATTTGTTCTCATCTTAAATGGTATGTGGGTAATGAGCATCTATTAATGTGATTAAGTATCCATGGATTTCATCTATTCCTATTTCATAGTGACCTATTCCTGCATGGTGGCCTACTCCTGCTGGTATTAATTTATTGCAAAATCTTATAATTAAGGATCTCATGGTGAAAAGTGAGAACAAATGGGATTTGATTGTGATCTCTCAAGCTTTTGCAGGGGAGTTGGCAGAAAAAAAATTCTTGCTATTCCTATATTGGGTGGAGGTTGTGCAGATAGGTGGGGATGGAATCCATCATCTGGATTGTTAATAAGAATTTCAGATTTTTATAAATTTTTTAAGCCAGAAGCCCCATCCACCTGTCGTATTGATTGGGATTGTAATTTATTAGGATTTGACGCCTCGAGATTGAGCCCACAGTGAGGTTCGCGGCGAAAAACGGAGTCCAACGAGATCAAGATCACCTGAAACGGAGCTCGGATGGAGGAGATACGAGCTTTTGAAGTCGGCACGAGAATCGAGGCGGCGGAGGACCGCCGGCGACCGGCGGCGGGCGGCAGCGCCGCGGGACGCGCAACCCAGGCCCGCGGCCCAGGCGGGCGCGCGGCCCAGGAGCGGCCCAGGCCTGCCCGCGCGGGCCGGCCCAGGCCAGCGGCCTGCTGGCCCCCTTGCCCCGGTCCACCGTGGACCGGGCGGTCCACGGCGGGGCCTATGGACGGCATGGGTATTTTCCATGCGTTTCTCGCGGTCCACGGTACTATTCCGTAGACCGGAGCGCGATCGGACGGCCCAGGGAGATTCCGGTGACGATCCGACGGTTCAGGAGGCTGATTTGGTTTAGGACTCTTAAACCTAATCTAATTAGGTTTAAACTCGGTTTAACCCTTTAAAAGGGCCCTGTGATGAACAGAGAGTGTGTGGTTCGGGTTTCTCGCCGTACAGAGCCGTACGAACCCGATTGAAGAGAGAGAGGCGAGGGCGCTGAGAGAGAAGGAGCAGGAGGCTCCTGGACAGCGGTCGCCAGGCACTTCAGGGGTTCAGGGGGACTTCAAGAGAGAGAGAGCTTTTGTGAGGGGAACTTCAGGTGAGAGAGAATTGGGTGTACAAGGGTTGAGGGTGAGGTCTCCTCTTGTAAAATTTTTTTTCATAGTGAAGTTTGCATGTCCCGTGGAGGCGAGCCCTTTTGTGGTTGATCCACATATTTTGGTTGTTTTTCCTTTTGTTTTGTTTCTTCTTTTTTTTTGCTGCATCGCGTGGTACTGAAAAAATCTTGGGAGGTGGTGTTCTGACCAGACATCCACCCAACATAATTGGTATTCATCCAAAAGTTACATTGTTTATGCGGAAATTAGCTTGGAACCGGCTCCCTTGTAGCATTTTTTGGCCGCATGTTCTTCATATTCCCCATCATTGTGACTTATGCCCGGAATTTGAAGAATCGGTTTCTCGTGTTATTTTAGACTGCAGGATGGTGAATTTGGTTTGGAAGCAGGCTCCCCTCTCTAATGCGACGACTATTCCAATAATTTCTCTAGATGCTTTTCCTCAGAATATTAAAGAGAAATCCTCAATATACTGAAGCTATTTTGATGTCCTAAAGTATTTATCATATTTGGCTGGCTAGAAATGATCATATTTTTTAAATTAATATTTGGGATCCTAGATTGGTAGTTTGATACTCTTGAGAGCCTCCGTCAAAGCCCAGAGTATATCTAAGTGGTCGCATGAAAGGAATTTTTGATATCTAAGAAAATATGTGGTTCATATTCTACAAACTCTGCGTTACCATATATTGTTTATTTCTTTTGAGAACCACCACCCTCTAATTTTCTCAAGATCTATTTTGATGACAATATTCAAAATAAGAAAGAGTAGGGTGGAGCGAGCTTTGTTATTAGGAAGTGCTACTGGTATGCTGATTGTAGCAAGAGGTGTTCGTCTGTTCAATACCATACTTCCTACGGCAAAATTGTAACGTGTATGGGAATGTTTGAAATATGAAATAAATATTGTGAAGGCAACTTATATTATATTTGAGGGTGACTTTTTGATAATTGTTAGATGGCTAGCTGATTTACCTATTTTAAAGACATAGTCCTCATCCTCTGAGACAAGATTATCAGAGATTGACGGCTAATTTAGCGACGTATGAGGTGACATATATCCATCGAGAAGACAATAATATTGCAGATTAAATGATAACATATGTGACTAATCATGGAGAAGCCATATTGTGAACTGCTATATTAGTTATTTTTTTAATTTATTATATATTTTTATTTCTATTGTGGTGCAGAAGAAAGGGTATCATTAGTCCTATATTGATTGGAGTCAAAAAAAAATCTAACTGATATAAGAAAGGACTATTCTTCCCATGTAAAATATCTTTTAAAGAGCAAAACCGTGAGGTCCAAAATGATCCAAACAACCTCCGAGCTATAGGCTGTACGTTAAAGCGGACAATATCTTACGTGCCGAGTCATGAATCTTTGACTGTAATATTTGCGCTAGAGGAAGAGCATCACCCTCATGATTGTGGGGCTCCTTTTGTCTAAACACCACTATGTAGGAGTAGTATACAGACACGATCTATGGCTCCTTTTGTCTAAACACCATTATGTAGGAGTAGTATACAGACACGATCTTAAGAGATAAAATCGTGAGGTCCAAAATGATCCATACAATCTTCGGACTATAGGCTGTAGGTCAAAGCAGACAATATCTCATATGTCGAGTCATGAATCCTTAACTGTAATAATTTTTATAAATATATTTATAATAGATTGGCATGATAAATAAGATTTTTTACCAAAGAAAACTTAATTTGCTAACTTTCTTTACATGAAACGGACATCATGAGGTGATTCATGTTCTATAAATATTTAAATATAAAAAAGGAGACAGAATCGGTTATCCTGCACAACGAATCCCTGTTCAATTTCTCGGTCATATAGTATTTGCTGAAGAATTATCAAACTCATTTTAACTTTTCAGGTTTCGCACCTAAGAGTTACACGACATAACTAAGAATGATGTTTCACTGGATCTAAAGTGCAAGGCATGCCATTTACCAAAAATATTCTACTCCGGAAGCATATTTTATTCCGGTTTAATAAAGGTAAAGGATGTAACTTATACAAACTTAAATACCAAATGCTAAAAATTTATGCAAATGTTTTTCAATTTCAGTAACTTACTTGCATCTTCCATGCTTCAGTGGTTCGAAAGAAGGCCGAGGAAAAAAAAAAAAAGATCGCTTTAGGCTCATCCAAGTTTAATTCACTGGACTTTACTTGGATCAAGGGACGAGAAATTCTTTATGCACCGTAGGCGGTGTAAAAAATTTGATGTGGAGTGCATTATTTTATCTCATTGGTCCACGTAGCCATCATTTTTCAATACGTATTTAATACATGCAATTTTATTTTTTCATTTAAAATTTTGAATGACTAAAATATTCCTATTCTTTAAAAAAATTATGGCATTCTATATCCATATGACATCCTGTGTGCAGAAAGTCATAATTTTTATCTACAGAATGTCATAATATAATGTAGGATGTTATAATATATACAGGATATCATAATTTTCTTCAAAAAATAGAGGTAGTTTTGTTATTTAAAAATTTCAAATAAAAAAGTAGAGCTGGAAACGTTAAATGCACATAGAAAAGTGGTCGGACAAAAATATCTCTTTCATATTATGACATCCTGAGTCAAATTATGACTTTCTATGCACACGAAAATATAATATGCCACACAATGTCATAATTTTTTTCCACAAAAAGTCATAATATGATGCAGGATGTTATAATATGCTACAGGATATATAATTTTTTTCAAAGAAAAGAAATATTTTTGTGATTCTAAATTTTTAAACAAAAATAATGAATTGTGAATATTAAATGCGCATTGGAAAGCGATGGCTAAGTGACCATTCAGATAAGACGGTACACTTCACGTTAGATTTTCTATACCGCCTGCGACGTACAAAAATTTTTTTTAAGAGATGAGAAATTAATGGTGCAGTTGAAATAGGTTGCCCTAGAGCTCAGCATACGTGTAATATTGGTGGAGAACTTTTTTGTACACCGCGGATGGTGCAGAATCGTGCATAGCGCCCATGGTGATTGATTCCTCTGTAGGGCCGATGAAAAAAAAAATTTTTTTTTGCACATCGTATCCCAGCCTCGTGCGTGAACCAATCATCATGGACGGTGAGCGTGATTCTGTACCAGCCGTGGTGCACAAAGAATTTCTCAAAGTTGGTGTCATGCGCACAGAGTTTATTTGGGATCCAATGACAGGCTTAGGCAATCCGGCCCAATAAATTATTCAAAGTTAAATTATGTCCTAAAAAGGAGAACCATATTTAGAGTTAATTTGTGGACTATAGAACGGGATAGCAATATATGTGGCATGTGTGTCAGTGTACGCTGGCCAGCTTGATCTATGCACTATCCTAGCTCAAAATTCACGCTCATAGTAACTCTCAAGGTTAATCCAATGTATCAGTAACATTAGCCGCCGAAATCCAATAGGATTGGATTGAATTTTCCATTAAATTCACAAAGTGGGCAGTCTATTTGAGTAGATCCATATTGGTGCGATCCTTCCCAGCCCAAATCCGGTGGGAGGAAAGAAAAAAAGATCCATGGAGGTCTTTTTATTCTTCATAAACAGGCCCAGTGATAGAATTTAAGCTCGGATTAGGATGGATCTTTAGACGAATATGGGCTAAGCAGGCCAACAGATCTGATTCTTATGGAAAATTCGGTCCAAACCTATTGAATTTTCCAAACAGGTTCTAAGGTTTATTTATCATTTATCAACTTTAACTAGGCCATGAACTTATTTGGGCAAAGCGTGAATCCAACCGTTTTTTTCCTTCTTTTTTCCTTTTTCATTAATTGGGGGCGCACATAGGCTTCCACTGAAAGAGACCTGGAGGATGGTTGCGGTCAATGACATCATCTTTTTGACAAGTCTGATTTTTAATCTTTATTGATGAATGGTTGGATTGGGAAGCCGAGACGTGTAACAAAAAATTTAAGGTGCCTTTCCCTGAAAATACATAATAATAACATCATGGATCCATTTGGGCTATCGGGGTTCTTAAAAAAGTGATCCATTTGGGCCATCCCCTAGCACAAGGTTGTCTCATTAGTGGCTCTCTTTTGTAGTTGCCCGTCCTGTGCTGTTTTTAAACGACTAGAAATAGCCTCAGCTATAGAGTGGATTATTTTTTCTGAGGGAGATTTCTCAGTACCACTCATTGAAGACTGCTGTCAACATAATCAAAAGAATAAGCTGCTAGAAGGCTGGAAAGAAGCCAAAATAATGAGATTTCTCATCTTTCAGTCATCAGATTCATCAATTTCAAAAGGAAGTTTGTTAACGGGTACAACTGATTCAGGCAAGGACAGATTTCCGGACCTCGAGACAAACATAGATTGCAGCGATTTTTTCCCACTGGCAGAAAACCAGATGTTGTTTGCTGCTTGAACAAGGCGTTTGCCAACTTCATTTCTACCAAATTTGCTCCTTGAAGCCCCCGTATGCTTATTAAACGACAGTGGAGTAGAATTCACTGATGAACAATGAGGCGTAAGACAGACCTTTTTCTTATTGACTGGTTGTTTGCCTCTGCTAAATTTGTTTCGAAATGTCTTCTTATGATCAGCTTGGCAGGGGCTATACTCATCATTACATGCCACACTAGTATCTTTCATCATCTTACTCTTTGTTCGCCTCTGACGATCAAAAGCAACTATTTCATTTTTATCATGTTCTCTGTTACTGATGTTCATTGGATAATCTTCCAACCTTTTCACACCATCAGAACTAACATTGAAGGAACAAATCGTATCAGAACCCAATGCAATTCTCTTTGAACTTTTCTGGTTGACTGAAAATTCTGCAGCATAATTTGCATAGCCAGTGATCTCATTTTGTTGAAGTTTTTCAACCTTCAACACATCATTGAATTGGTGAGTCAATTTTTTAGTGTTTTGAATATTTTTGGTCAGACTGCTGCATGAATTCACCTCCTCATAGTCGGAGAAGTATCTTGAAATAAGACCACTTAGAGAGATGTTTCCAGACAAACTAATGCTGGGAGTTTGTCTCACTGTCGAAGAACTGATATGGGGTCTACTCAACAGTGGAAGCTCTGAGGACAAGTTCTTGTCCTTTTGATCCATGCCTTGGGATTCATCAGTAATGGTACCATCTTTTGTTCCCTTCCCTTTATCAGGCTTTAAACAAGATATTAATTCAGGTGTATGCATTTTTTGAGTTCTGGCAAGTTTTTCCTCTCTGATGTCCTTTACGTGTCCACTACCAACATTTGATGAATTTCCCCGTTCCCATATCTTCCTCTTTTTCCTTTTCTCTTTGCCACAAATAGGTAAGGAAAGCACATCAAGTTGCCTTTCATTGAATATAGAATGATGTCCTCCATTTTTGCTAGCTTGGCTCTTCATATTTGTAGCTCTGAATTCAGCAGCCTTCTCTGACTTTGAACAATCAGTGACATTGCTGACAATAGGCATGGAGTCTTTGGTTTCTAGACTTGTGATAACTTGAATAGCCATCACTTCTCTGTTTCTGTGTTCACACTGATTTGAATTATTCGATGCTGTTAAATTTTCCAAAGCTGGTGAAACTTTAGCATTTGGCCTGACAGGTTCCCTCTGATTAGAGAAGTCTTGTCCTGTGGAATGGCTTAATCCTGAAGGTATGCTAGCTTCTTGCCTCGGCATGTCTACAGACTGTGAAGCATTCATGTGAAGGAACCAAGTGCCTGCCAACCCCTGATAAGATTTCTTTATCGCCATCGAATCTGGAAGATGATAAAAGTGGGTTTTCCTCTTTACCTACAATGATGAAGAAAGTATAAAAATTGAGAAGCATTAAAATGTCTACAAGAACATCAGAAGACTGAGATGTAAATAAAGCAGCTGAGGACAGACATGAAGGACAATACATGAGTGAAAATCTCAGCAACTTACCATCAAAGCTTGGACCTTAATCACTCCAATACATGGAAAACAAGAAAAGTGTTCCCTCTCAAGTTGACCTGCAGGATAAGAAGGACGTGCAATTTATCTTACCAGAAGCATAAAAACTTATAGGACATAGACATACAAAAGGTCAAAAGAAATGCCTAAACTCAGGCATTTTGGTTTCGGATACTCTTAAGGCATCCAAACCACCATACAAAGATACAAGAACCAAAATTTAAGCAAGAAGATTTTGATGTTTTTTCCCAAATTGAAGATACCATTCTGTTAACTCCACTAGCTTCTGAATTTGGGATAAGCAGAAGGAACGAGAAATTATTATGGCATGAAGAGTTAAGTTATTCAACCCAGGAGATGCCTAAAGAGAGGGGTTGCAGTATCTTAAGAGGAAACATGTTCTTTCAAGTTTCGATATGATTTGATAAAGAAAAAATATTTATAAATTGTGTGAAATTTGAAAGAGACAACTCTGCTACTTCTATAATGAGCATAATTCCATGGCTACAACTCAAACAATTTCAAACCCAGACAACACTTCCCCATTGACATAACCAGTCTGATTTGCTGCCCTTGTAATAAATCCAACAGATTGTTCCCAAGTAAAATAGATCTTTTTTACAAATAAGACATTTGATCTCAATAAGACAATACTTCTACCATTAAGTGTCTGCTTATTCTCTCTTCTTTTAGGGGGGAGGCATTTCCAGATTAGAAACTTGCTTGGAAGTATCCACCCCTTGCCACTTAGGCATGCATGTGGGGGTTTGATTCCAGTTGGAGTCAGCCCCCAATGGATGAGTTGGGTATTGGGTAGAAATAGTGGGGATAAGCTCCTCCTAATCGAGAGGAGACACACACACACACACACGTGTGAAGAGAGAGAAGGAGAGAGATCCATCCCTTGTAATTATACTCCTGATTTGGGCAACTAAACATTAGGTTTACATTAGAAATGTTAGATGAACTAAATCACATCAACTTTCCAAGAACACATTTTATTGGCAACACTTGATGAGGTTGAGCACTATAGATATTTCAAAGAAATAGAATTTGTTTCGTATTAACAAAAAATCATACAAATAAAAAAAATGTATAACAAAACAAGATGGTTAAGCATGTATTAAATTGATAAACAAATTATATCTAGGACCATATCATTGCATATTGCAAAACTTTTTCCACCAAGATCTAGCATGCATGAAATATAAAATCATTGAAATGGACTGAGTATGTCAAAAAGGACACTTAGAGTCCCTTCCCCCACCTCTGCCCCCTCAAAAAATTAACAATAGAA
The DNA here is from genome assembly GCF_000442705.2 of Elaeis guineensis. NCBI lineage: Eukaryota > Viridiplantae > Streptophyta > Magnoliopsida > Arecales > Arecaceae > Elaeis > Elaeis guineensis. Next base: position 165,939,025 of record NC_025993.2, on the reverse strand, counting down.
AGAAAGAAATAGAAGAAGAAGAAAGAAACAAAGAACTAAAAGGGCTAAAGAAATTTTGACTTTGATAAGCAGCATTTCCAGTAGTGAATAGGGAGATTACTGAGAGTCAAGGAGGTGCAATCAGGCTAATCAGTTCAGTTCTGAAACTGACTAATCATGTATCACGAAGAAAAGTGACTGGAAGTTCTCACCTATTCATTTTACAAACAGAACATACACTATAAAATGTAGGTTAGTTGTTCCATATTGCATGCCTAAAACCAATATGATCGAGCATTTAAACCTAATGTTTGTTAAATGTCTCAAAAATGCAAACCTATGCAAGACGTTAGACATGAATGCATACATCCTGTACTACTAAATCTTGCTAAGACATGGGCCAGCATTTCCTATATAGCAGCGTAGATGACATCTAGCACAACATTCTAACTATTGTAAGATGAACTACAAAAAATGATGTTTTTAATTATCAGTCATAACCTTGTATTATTTTCTCTTATTTATGATAATGGGAAAGAGAACCACATGCACTATAATTCTCTAGGTCCATATTTTTTGGGAATGCACGGCCTAAGAATTGAACCTATAACTTTTGGTAGCTAAGAGGAGTGGTGTGATCGAGGTTCACTGTGCCGATATTGGAACTCGGACCGATTAGCCGGTGGTGTAGCTCGGTATTGCCCTCATATCATTTCGTGCCAGGCCTGAACCAACACAGTAGAGAGGGAGAGAGGGAGGAGGAAAGAAAGGAAAAGAGAGAAAGGGAAGGGGACGGAAGGAAAGGGAGAGGGAGAATTGGCTTCTAGAGGTGGTAGGCATCGTCCCAATCCAACATAACAAAGAGGAGGAAAGAGAAAGAGAGAAGGGTATAAAAGGAAAAGGAGAGGGAGAAATGGCCTCTGAAAGGCCGCCGAGGCCGTCGAAGGTGCTGTTGTGGTGGTGGCCTCCGTTTTGTCAAAACAGAGGCTTCAGTCCCATTTCATTTTTTATTTTGATTTTATCGGATGAAGTTGGCAACTTCCCTATTATTTTCTCTTTTCTTTTCCAGAAGCCATTTCTCCCTCTCCCTCTCCTTCCATCTCTCTCTTCACCTCTTTTTCTTTCTCCCTCCCTTGATTCCTCGTTAATGTACCATTTTGAAGGCCAGAACCGTCCTGGTCCACCAGTGGCATGATTTAGCATGCCCCGAACCGAACGATTCAGGATGGTTCTACAACCCTGGGTGTGATCATTAGGGCAAGCCCTATTCACATCATTTACCAAGAAGAAATAGAATCAATTCGAGGCATGGACAAACAAGACAAAAGGAGAAAAATTACAAAATGATAAAGTAAAAGCATCTTCTCATTAAATAGCTCAACATAATTCATAAAAACATCATACATACTATATCAGCTCAGTCTACACGTCTATCGAACTTCATCACGAAAACATAATATGGAACTTCAACATGAATAGATACAACAAGCATCATATATTTCTTATAAAATTAGCAAGATCGAGTATTTTCAACAAATGACCTACTCGATGAAGAACTAACTTGTTTGTTAACAAAATCAAATTTAAAGCACTTCATATGTTTGTGGCAGTGTGTATGGTATGCGTACCATGACCAACAAAGAGAACATGTTGACGCACTTTCAAAGGCCATAACCTCTGCCACAAATAGCTAATGGAGTAAAATAGGGGACGCTCGTTACGAGCACGAGCGCCGATATTATTCATTGAAGCATTTGAACAAACGGAAGAAGGGCGTGAGAAAGAGAAACAGGCAGCGATTCTTACGTTTGAGATCAGCAGCTGTGATGTCTGGAGGGACAGGGAGAGCCAAATGGGTGCCGAGGTTGGTATCGACGAAGAGGGGTGTGCCATCGGAGTGCCCCATTGTCGTTCCAAAGCATTGGCGGTTTGCTTGGACCAAGAATCGGCGTCGAGTTTGGTTTGAGCACATCGTTTATGAAGTTGGATTTTGAAAAAAAAAAAAAGGACGAGCGAGGGACCTGATGTTAATTCTTAATTGATTCCTTCACGAAGTGAAGCGGTTCAGACTGCGAACCTTCGATCTAACCTCTTTTTTTTTTTATATATATATATTTATTTATTTAGATCCGCACATACTCCCTTTGATTTTTTGGCACCTAGACGGTGATGTAGTATGAGATGTAGTAGAGTTGGGCATCGGGCCGAACCGGCCCATGGACCTAATGTTAATTCCTAATTGATTCCTCCACGTAGTCTGCGATCAGTAGAGTTGGACATCGGACCGAGCCAGCCCATGGACCTGATGTTAATTTTTAATTGATTCCTCCGCGTAGTGAAGCGGTTCAGACTGCGAACCTTCGATCTAACCTCCCTTTTTTTGGTATTTATTTATTTAGATTCGCACATACTTCTCTTGATTTTTTGGCACCCATACGGAGATAAGCCCGTGGCCAGTTGAGTTGGGCATCGGATCGGGCTGGCCCACATAAGCCTGTGGTCACTAGAGTTGGGCATTGGGCCGGACTGCCCATGGGCCAGGCCGGTCCAGCACGACTGGCCCATGCCAATTCTTGGGGTCAGGTTGGACTTGGGGTTTGGTGACTGTCGGTCCAGGCCCGGCACGGCCCGCGTGCCGGCCCTTAACATGGTCTATTTGGCATGGCACTTTTTTAAAGTTTTTAAAAAAATAATTTATATTTTTAAAAAATATTTTTTATAAATAAAATAGGTTGGGGGTAAATAAAAAAAAGATAAGAGATATTGAAATTTTTTTGTAAAAGTAAAAACCACCTTATAATGGTGGAGAGTTTGGTATGGACCCCTACCAGTTCATTAATATAAATCAAAATTATATAAAAGAGGGAGGGGGCTAGGTCTGACCTCCAGAATACAATAAGGAATAGAAGAAAATAAAGGTGACTCACCTCAACAAATAAAAAATAAAAATATATAATTTTAAGAAATTAAGAATTGAAGATAAATCTTACTAATTATTTGTTATGTTTGTGTCGTCCTCGTCATCAGATCCACTATCATATCCTCCTTTGTCCTGAAGTCTTATCTCTGCATCTAGCTAATCTTTGAAGCAGAGTAGCATCTCAATTGTCTCGCCCGTCATTCTGCTCCTCTTTTCATCCAGAATGCGTCGACCTGCACTAAAAACTGATTTCGATGCTACTGTAGACATCGGCATAACTAAAATATCACGTGTAATTGCAGACATAACAAAGTATTAATTTTTCATACCTTCCATTAGACCAACACATCAAGATTTTCTATTTGATTTTCATTTAATGCAAAAGAGATTTTATTTTGTAAATAAAATTCTAATTCGTTGCTTAAAAATGAGAAAGGTGCAGATGAAGAAGATGAATGTGAATATCTCTTATGTGCAATAAATGAAAAAACAAATGATGAACGAGAGGTATTAGAAATGGGTTGTGAAGATGATATGGACTATCTGGATCCACAAATCTTTTCATCATATAAATGCAAAAATATCATAAAGTAGCTGGGTTGCTTCAGCTTTATGTGCTTCATAATCATGATTCATATATTTACCAATTTTATCAAGTAAAATATGTACGCTACTTAATTTGATTCGTGGATCAAATATAGCAGCTAAGTTATACATGAAATATACCATGTCTTAATACTGATTTCATTTTTTTTTAATTTCATGAATAATAAGCATTAAAATATCATTATATCTATATTATGCAAATTGACTACAAATTATATATGCTTGTTATAAAAATGCATAAGAGATTGAAAAACAAATACCAGAAAGAGTATTTGTAGCATTAAAAAACTAACTAAAAATTTTTTTAAATTTTTTTTCTAAATTATTTTCAATCAAAATAAAGTCTAATCCATAATCATTTATATATGTATTTAACAAATTTTTTTATGGATGTGCATGATAAATCATTGTATTTATAGAGTTTCAATAAGTAACTACATCAAGTTTAAATTTTTAAAAATATTTACCGTAGTCTAGACATAATTGTTTAAATTCTTATAATCGTGCTCTTGAATCATGAATAAAAGATACTGCATTCCTAATTGTTACAATTATATTTTGAACCATGCTTATTCTGGCTGGAACAGAAAGATTTAAAATATAACATACACATCTAATATGAAACAATTTCTCATTAAGAATGAGATGAAAAGAGTCTTTTAATAATTAGATAGCTACATTATTATTAGATGCATTATTAAATGTAACAAACATAATTTTGTTACTAATACCATATATAGTTATAGTTTGATAAATAGCATTGAAAATTTGTTGGTCAGAACGAAGTAATCAAAAGAATAAAAAGTAAGAATATACTTATTTAATTACCAATCATGATCTATATAATGAACAGTGACGAAAATAAAAGATATACTACCTACAGATATAGTCTATATATCAAAAGTTAATAATACTTTTACATTTAAGATAAAAAAGTTCCAATCAAATTATCCTTCATTGCTAAATAATTAATCATAGCTACTCTTCTAAATGTACGTTTACTGATTCTTTTGTAAGCAGGTTGTAAGGCTAATTGAATACTCTTCAGAATTAAAAGATTCACATAAGCTAAAAGGTAATTCATCTCTAACTATCCATTTTATAAGTATTTTTCTTTGATTTTCATGATTATAAGCAAAAGTACCTACAATGGTACTCCTTGTGTATTAAGGATGCTTTGAAGACGAGAATCACTTACCCTATGAGACTCTTGATATCTCTTCAAATAGTCAGTTTTTTCAATACTAGTACAACTATATAATTTGACATATTTTTTACACTTTGTCTTATAGTCTTCATCAACCAAAATTCTATCAAAATAATTTCATACAGTGCTAGTTTTTTTATGGGAAGAGAATCCAGCTTCAACAGAAGGAGCTTCAGAGGGAGTAGAAAGAGTTTCTTCCTTCTAAAAAATAGGAGGAATGCAAAGACATGCACGACGGCAATACTCTCATCATCATAAGTTATCATCTAAACTGAGTAAATATAAAAAAATAAAAACTAACCCATAACTAACAAAAGAAAATTGAGTAGAGCCGAAGAGGAAGAAAAGAAAGAGCAGAGAGTTGGAGAGGCAGATTTGTAAAGCCGAAGAGGTAGATCAAAGTAGAGCGAAGCAACCAAAGAGCTGCCTCTTGAACTCCTACCTTTAAAAGAGGATGTTTTCTCCTCTTGTATAACTCTTGAATTGCTAAACTATAATTGCTACTTACTAAATATTGAATGGAAAATAGAAGAATTGCTGGAAGTGAGAATAAATAGAAGTATAGAGATTAGAGAGGGAGAAAATTGATTTGATGAATTGGTGTGATGAGAATGAAAAATGAGGGTCCTATTTATAGAAGTTTTAAAACTTTCATTTTTTCAAAATACCCCTCAATCTAGCCATTTTTGGCTGTTGGAGGGGTCAAAATGATAAAAAAAAATCTTAAATTAATCGTTACAGGCCATGCCAGCATAGCCCATTTAAGGCCATTGCAGGTCGTGCCAGGCACGACCCGATTGGGCTGAAAAAAAGGTCGAGCCGGATGAGCCAACAGGCCGTGTCTGGCACGGCCTGTCAGTCCTCAGGCCTAATGTTGTGCCGGACAGAGGGTTTAGGGCTTTCGTGCTGTGCCGGCATGGTCCATTTATCAGATGGGCCGTGCCTGACATAGTCCGCTACAGTATTTAGCCCGATGGGCCCGGCCTAGCACGACCAGCTGCAGTATTTGGCCTAATGGGCCTGGGCCGGGCCGGGCCGGACTAGGCACGGCCCATTGCCCAAGTCTAGTGATTAGCCCAAATATGCTATAATACAATGTTCATTAGGAGGCATTTGGTATGGAATGATGAACTCAAGATTAAGGAGAAGGTGAAGAGATGGTTGTATTTAGTTAGACTAGTGATAATGATCTTAAATCATTCTCAATTTTATAATAACCATCCAATCCAATGATCTTAAATATGTCCTCGATGATGGATTTCAAGGATCATCTTAGAAGTGATCTTAGGCTGATTTTGGGACAAAAACATCTCTAGGTTCAAAAAAAAATTTGATATATAAATATACTATTAATATATTATATCCATATTGTATATTATATTGATATTACATATAAATAGTATTTAAAGTATATAATATATTATTAATCATATTATTATTCAATAATATTTTTATAGTTACAACATAAATATATTATTGTACTTTATATTTACATTATGAAATTATTTAATATACTATTTCTATTTGGTTAATTTTCTAATCAAAATAAATATTTAATATTAAAATGATAATATAATATAAGTATAAATAAAACTATTAATCTTATAATTATTTTTATATGATTAATAGTTTTGCTGTCAATATTATAACTAGTCTATCCAAACTATTGCAAAATATATTGAATAAATCTTATGGTGAAGGTCACCAACAATCCAAGATCATAGCTCTAATATCATCTGCGACCGTTGAAGATTTTATCCAAAAAACCAAACTTGGAGATACTATTTAAATTCCTTGGTTATATATGAATATTCAAGATTTACTTAATATATAGCTAATATGGAGCTAAACACACGTTATATATTAGCTTCCAACATAGTACCTTCAACACAGGATAGCTTCAATATGATCAGCCACATACACAACAGCCTAGTCAGCAGTATAATTGGCTTCTTTGTCAACATGCTCAGCAACAAAAGTTGTGCAACATGAGTAGGGATGGCATCGGATCGGATTCGGGATGGATTTCTAACTACCCAAATCCAAACCCAAATACCCAATAATATACTCAAACACAGTCCAAACACTATTGGGATTGAATTTTTTTTGTTCAAACTCATCTCAATCGAGTATCGGATAATTCAAATTCACCCAGTCCGAACTCACTTGAGTCATATTGAGTATATTTTTTTTCATTTCTATCAACTTTAAAGCCATACTATCATTCTACAAATCTATCTATCTTAAACAAATAAAATTAAACAATACTTAGTTTCATGTTCAATAAAAATAAAATTTAAATTATCTTAAGCAAAATAAAATTCAACAACACTTAGTTCAACAATACTTAGTTCCACATTCAATTTAAATAAAATTTAAATGCAATATAAATTTAACAGACTAAGACAATTAACAACAACACTTAGTTTCAATACCTCTGAAATAAATAAAAATATAAATATAATTAAAAAAAAAAGCACATTTAAGTTGCAAGTTCTAAAAAGACTTGAACAACAATTAAACCTGCTATCAATAACCAATGTTTGAAATTTAAGTTCAAATTTAAAATATATCAAAAATAGTAATCATATTGGTGTATCTTGTGATTGCATGAATATTTTTTAGTCTTCATTTGGCTAAAATATTTTACATGAATAAGTTAAGATTTAGTAACTAATAGATGATAATTGATTAAATATTATATATATATATTAAAATATTAAAATAGTTCGGATCGGGTTCGGATTGAATATCGGATTGGATGCATAGCTATCTAGTCTCGGTCCGAATTCAAAATTAAGCATTCGAATTTTATCCAAATCCGATCCAAATCCAATAAATGCATTGACTACCCGATCCAATCGAACCGGGCCAGATCGGGTATCCACGGATTTGAATTTTATTGCTATCTCTAAATATGAAGAAAACATTCAACCACACGAGCAACAATTTAGTCAGCAATATAATTTGCTCCGATCCAAATCCAATCAATGCATTGACTATCCGATCCAATCGAATCGAGCCAGATCGGGTATCCATGGGTTTGAATTTTATTGCTATCTCTAAATACGAGGAAAACATTCAACCACACCCGCAACAATTTAGTCAGCAATATAATTTGCTTCTTTGTTAACATGCTCTGCAACAAAAGTCGTGCGACATGAGGAAAGCTTTCAAATATCTAGCAGCGAGGTTGGAGTGTCCTTCACCTCACATTTGGGTTTTCATACTACGACCCTCTATGGTTGATGAATTCCTAATCCCTTGTTCATCCATGCCTATATAATCCCCACAGCAAACACTCCCTCCTCTTTTACCAAAAAAAAAAAAAAAACACTCCCTCCTCTAATCCTACGAGTCCCGTAAAGACTTCAGCCTCCCCCATGAAGCGTTGGCACCGCGGTGCCATCGAATATCCTCCCCACGCACCCCCCCGGTTTTTGTACCAAAAACAAAAAAAAGACTTGAGCCTCCGTACCCAAATTCTCCTCTTGGGACAGGTTATGCACCTCTTCGCCACCACGCATCAAGATGCTGATGTTTTGTTACACCTCTGGAGCAATAGGTCCTGCTCCCAAAATATATAGTCACATCGATCACGAAAACATCTCTATCTGGATACTGTACAGTCTGCTACTGTGATTGAAGTTTAATTTTTACATGAAGCCACCCTGCAATACACGCTAGACTTTTAGATTCACAGCTCCTCTTCATGCACCACGAAGCATATGTTAGATAGGAATGTCCAAGTCTGGATCAAGGAAACGCCTATCAGAAGTAGTTTTCTTCTTCTTCTTCTTCTTCTTCTTCTTTTGTGCTTTGTTACAGACCTAACTAATCATTCCTAGAACAGAGAGTGCTAAGATAATCATATGATTTATGAGTTGTCTCCAACAAAGCACTAGCTTCCAGCAATTGTTTCTAAGAGCTGAAGTCGATCTGAAGTGGTCGACGCAAAGACCATCCAGTACACACGAGGATCCTAGACTAAGGTGCAAACAGGAGCGCCTCTAACAGTCTTCTTACAATCATCGTTCATACCATCCAACAGGATTAATCTAGCACATGAAGTTCTGCATGGTAATATCGCAACCTTAGCTCTTTTTTGTCTAGATCATCAAATAACAAGGCAGTGTTTGATGTAGGACATGGAGAGGAGTAAAAACATAACAGGATGGCTTATTTGGCTCAAAGAAAAAAGCAAGTGGCCTTGAGAAGCTCTAAAAATCATCGAACTCGTGCTAGAACGTCCCTAGTTCGAACAAAGATTGAGCTGACAAAAATACTCCTTGTCTCGTGTAAATTCAGAAATCCATGCAATTGCCAGTAAATTGGCTATAACTCTCTACCCCGAACTTGAAATTGAGTTCCGTAGAAATGTTATACTCTTGCTCAATGCCGTTACTAACAAATTCATATTGCTTGTATTTTAATAGAAAATTTTTGAAAAATTTCGAAAGTGTGATGCGAATGTCAAATGGACAGGTTTCATCAAGGAATGTGGCACATGTGTTCAAAGAATGATTACCATGGATGATATAAGAAGATTGATGGAATACATACCGATTTGGAGTATATTTTGACAAAGAATTGGGGAATCATAATGTATGGATATTTGAATAACTCTAGAGTGTGAATATATATGGAGGGGATTTCAAATTGGCCAGTTTATGTAAATAACTCAGGGTCTCATTCAAAAAGACTAGCCGAATGGTATTATTTGAATTTTTGATCCTATATAAATATATAAGATATGCTTAATGAATTATCGATATAGGATTAAATACATGCCTACACGAATCTTCATATACTCCTATAGTTTAATCCCTTACATTCTTGTCAGATTAAGGATCCAAATTTATGCATCCATTCATAAATATCATAACTGGCTTATAGTTAGTCCCAATAAAACTGTGCTACAGTATCCCCTAATCCATATAGGTTTTGGACTGAATTCACTTTAATACAAATTGAAATAATCCAAAAGCTTATCCAAAAAGACTAGCTAGAAGATATTGTTTGCATATTTTGATCCTGCATTATCTAAGATCTTCCCAGTAAATAATCAATGTGGAAAAAAATATATGTCCATACGAATCCTTACACCATGAAAGAAACGAATATTGAGGATCACATGTGAAGTTTACTCTCATATAGAATAAATTAAATTGAGACTCATGTATTGAAATAGATGATTAGGTCCAAAATCTATTGGCTTAAGCTTTAAGTTGAATTGGATTTAAGGGTAGCAATATTTAACATATTTAATTTGTTTAACTTAATTCAATCTATTGTAGGCCGTGCTAGGTTATATGTTTGATAGAATGATTAGATCCGGATTTGAAATTTTGACCTGCTTAATAGAAAAGCTGATTTTGGATTAATAGATTTTTGATCTATTATATATCTAACTCTCTGATCCAACCAATCCAATTGCTGCCTCTAATTGGATTCTTAGATATGGGGACTTTTTGCGAATGCATTCCTTTGTGATCTAGACCTTTACCGACCAAGTCATCGTTGCAAAATGGACAACAAGGATAAAGAGATAACGATACCAGAGTTCTCAAAAAAGGGTACTGTCATGATCAGACGATGGAAGTGCAGCATAGCTAAGATAAAAAGCAAAGATGGTGTAGCAAATGTATTGCATCAATTCTTTCCTTTCTTTTGACAAAATGGGAATGCTTAATGCCGTGTCTGACCATTAAATATCTCTACCATCATAGAATGCAATCTTTTAACAAACATTACAGCAGATAAATAGTCACACATAATTTCAATTAGAATCTAAAAACTCTTGTTTACAGGAGCCTATAATTCAGGTATTTAATAATTCGCCCTCTAAGCAGGTATTAATTATTATCCATCACGATCGTTCATCTGCCCTCACGCCAATTTGGCATATTGTCGGATGAAATTATTATTGTACAAGCAGCCCCCCCGATATAGATGGATTGCACTAAAAATAATACTCAAATGCATTAAAGATGGAGACTTTGTAATTGGTCACAGCCGTTGGCGGTTGAGATTTGGGGAGCCGCTCTTGCTGACCCGGCTTGTTGAGACCCTGGAGCGGTTGGGGCTGGTCGAGCCATATTTTTTTCCGGTCCGGACCGGGTTCATCCGTGTATTTTGTCGGACAAACGCAAATCAAGGAAGCGGGCGCTAGGATGATTTTGGATAACCGGTCCCGTCCGACCTTCTAAATATGGATTGGTTTGGTCGTTCTGGTCTGATTCTGTCAAGCTTCACTGCCAGCTCGCCAACAAGGTCTGATGACGAGACAAAAAAAAAAAAAAAAAAATCCTCACCCCACCCAAGTGCCCGACCGGGTCCTACAACTCTGTATGCGGTTAAAGATAAAATCCGGTCTGCAATCTGAACCGGACCGTAGGGAACCTGTCAGAATGGCGGATGGAAATAATTAATATATAATTAATAAAGAAAGCAAACGACAAAGCTCGCGCACCCAACTTCTCCACGTGCTCACCATCTACCTACCCACAAGCGAACCTGCCCTCCATGACGGGTGTGAATCCTCAATTTCCAAATATTGTGGTACCCACAAACCGGTGCTTTTCTCTTTTGAATTGCAGTCTGATTGCACTTTTGCATGTAAAACCATATTATTTTTAAATTATAAATGGATATCGATCATGGGCTTACCAATACTAGTATATTTCCGGGAAACTATGATATACATGTCCTGTGCCATAAAAATGAATCTATGATGGATCATGATGACTAATTTGATAAATATATATGCTATTTTTGTTTTATTTAAGTTTACTCATATATATACTATTTATTTATTTGTTCTTTCTTTTTATTACTTGGACATCTTAGACTGAGTATATTTATATTTATAAATGGAAGGAAGAAAATATGTTATCAAGCGGCAGAACTACGCTATTATTTTGAATTTTTTGTTCTTGCGGCACCTTGCGAAAAAATTTGATTCTATACATTTTCTACGTTGGCATTCCGTACGTTACCTGGGTTTTTATCTTGGGTCCAAGAAAGGAACAGTTTTTTAATAATATTAAATTGCATGGGGGGTGATATGCAGAATCTAATTCTCCTTCAGTCGTCCTGGTGGTTATTTGTACCCCAAAGTTGCGCTGCGTTCGCTCCCTTCTCGTTTCCGCCCCAAGCAGAGGCCCGAACCTAGGTGAGCTCCTCCCACTTAGCTTCTCTCCTAAAACTCCTGGAAGGTATCTACCTTCTGATTCTCTAGTCTCTCTCTACTACTTATCGATCTTTCTCCCTCCCTCCCTTCCCCCACTCTCTCGATTTAATCTCTTCTGCAAGCCGTTTCCGGTTTCCCTCCTCGATCTTTTCTCCTGTTCTGTCGTACAATCCCTCACTTATCCCGTGTGGAAATTTTGCTTGAACGATAAATTTCTAATCATATTAATATTGTTTTCTTCGTCTTCTTGAATGTCCTTTTTATTGCTGCTCGATGTATGGCATTTTCTTGTAAATTGGTGTTTTTCTCCTGTAATTTTTTTTTTGTTCTCTTCTTGTCGTGCATAATTTTGGTCGAGGAAAAAATGGTTATGCAGTCAATTCTTGAATAGATGATCGAGTTTTTCTTTTAAATCGCTATTTTAGTTCATTATTGGAAAACGTAATGAGCCTTTTTTACATCAGGAATCAGGATCGTGTCTTTCTTCTCAAAATGCCTGATCTGATCGCAATTATTTGCGTAATGTGTGCATGGATTTAGTGTGGATCTTGGGTTTTTACTATTTAATGTGTTTTTCTTTCTTTCTTTCTTTATTTTTGTTTTTTTATTGCCTGAAGAATTCATACTTACCTATTCTTTTTTTTGTTCCTTCATCATAAGTAGGAGGCTGTATTACCTAATCTCGTTTGGATTCACTAATGGCTTCAGACCAGATCAAGCCTAGAGGTAATTTAATCACCGCTCTGAACCATGATATATCGGGGACAATTGAAAGTTTGAACTTTACGCAAGGCTTGCCTTTTCTTTCTTGAGTTATGTTTCATATGTTTTCTTTCTTTTTGTTTAATGGTTCCGTAGGTTTTTGGATTTATGATGAAGGGTTTTTGAAGTAAATCCCTTAAAGATGGAAGAAGGCTTGTTAGATTGGGTTGTGTTTTTTTAGCTATGCTTCAGATCCATGTATTTTCTTGCAGAATTCTTGTTTAATTTAATGGTTGCATAGGGACTTCCTTTTATCTGTTATTGAGTCCTTAAATCTTGAATACGAGTAACTGTTTGAAGGAAAAGAAAAATTCTTTCCTTTCCTATAGATTTCAGAGTAGAGCTGTTGATTACTTTATTTCAATCATCTTCTTATTTTCTTTATTATTTTTTTGTTTTCTTTTTCCTTTTTATTTTGGTATTATAAAACACTAACACTGATGGTCTGTGACGAAGAGTTACAATTGTTATTTGGAGAGTGCTGAGTGCATGCATCAGCATCCTTAATGGCATATGTCCATTAAGCCTATTATTGCTGTCAGCTTATCATCATTAGAAATTCCACTGGATCAAATACTTTAAATGGGTTTTCTCCAGTAAGTAAAATACATAATAAGGACCTGAACTTTGATAATAAATTCTTCAAAGTCAGTTAAACATTAGAACTCTTTTGCTTGGTTTTATCACCATAAGAAGCTGCAACTCATCGAAGTAGTGCTGCATCTAGTAGACTTGCCAGTTTCTGATGGCCAGCATGTAGCTAACTTATGTGAGTCACTCAACAATTAGACAAAACAAAATTGACATCTTCTTTTATATCTATAAGTTTAAGGTTAGGAATGGTTATATCACATCCATGGTAGCAAAAAGTGCTTTCTTTGGTTCAAGCTTTCAAGTTTGTCTAACTTGTACGATGACAACTTTTTCAGATTCTCAAGTTTCATCTCTGCACCATTAACAAGTAAATCCATGTGATAATGAACTGGATAAGTTGATAGCCATTCATTCATCATGAAGATGACAAGTTATAACACACACACACACACACACATCTGTGTGTGTGTGTGTGTGTGTGAAAATATTCTTTCATTCTTGTATCTTAAATGCGTGAAGTGACATTCCAGAATCAATTTTCTTGTCTTCAACAGTTGCTGTTTGGTGCTCGATGATGACTCCAAATGTGGCTCAAAGATTACCAACATGAAGTAGTGTAATTAATTTTTTTAATGCAAGTTATATTTCAACCTTGTTTGTTTTGATATGTTATTTTAACTCTTTTCAAATTGTAGTTTCTTGTGATATTTTGATATGCCTTAGTAGTGCTTGAATTTGTGTTTAAATGAAAAACCTCAGATTCATTATCTCCTACTATTCATGATAATTTTAACATGGGTTGTTTATTAAATATAACTAGATCCATTAGATTGCGCAATGAAAAAAAAAAAGCTGACCATTCAACTTTGAGTAGGTTGTATTACACAACAAGATGAAAGAATTTTTTTTTAGGGACATAGAGGGAAGATTTTTCAATGCTACTAGGCTAAGCTTTGGCTTGGTTTTCTGAAGTTTATGTTGATTTTGAGATTGCCCCAATTGAATATTGGACATTGGAATAATGTCTGTGTTAAGGGCTTTAATTGGAGTAGCTTTAGTTGGATGTGATATATATATATATATATATGCATGCATGCATGCATGCATGAGGGATGAAAATTCCACATTTCAAATGTTTATCCATGTAGCTAGTGCTTATTTTTGTGTTTTTCCCTCATTTTATTCTGGACAGATGTATGTGTTGTTGGTGTTGCACGAACACCTATGGGTGGCTTTCTTGGTGCTCTGTCATCTTTGTCTGCCACCAAACTTGGGTCTGTAGCAATTGACTGTAAGACAATATCACTTTTTGTGTTTCTTCTACACCTTTTTCTTTCCTGTTGTAACATACTAGACCTCCTGAATTGATCATGATGTGTTCAGGTGCTCTTAAAAGGGCGAATGTTGCTCCAGCTCTTGTACAAGAAGTCTTCTTTGGCAATGTTTTAAGTGCCAATTTGGGGCAGGCTCCTGCTAGACAGGCTGCATTAGGTGCTGGAATTCCAAACACAGTGGTCTGCACCACCATTAACAAAGTATGTGCATCTGGAATGAAAGGTATGAGGCAGCTAGTTTTTAGTGAACCACTAGTATAAAGTCTCTGACAGGCAGATCTCAAGCACAACATGGTTGTTCTTTATTAACAGCTACAATGTTGGCGGCACAAAGTATCCAGTTGGGTATCAATGATGTTGTTGTGGCTGGTGGCATGGAAAGCATGTCAAATGCCCCCAAGTATATTGCAGAAGCAAGGTTAGTGTTTCGTCACACTCTTGTTTTTCTTGTAGATTGAGCATTGTCTTCCGTATAAGCAATTAGTCATGCTTTATGAAGCCTAAGTTTCTGTTTTTTTGATGGGTTCACACATTTTTTCTGAGTTCTCTGGTTTGCTGGATTGCCATTAGATTCTGCATAATAATTATAGTGTGCAGTTGTTACAATATTGTACAGATCCTGTATCTTTACTCTGGGGTATTTGATATTTAGCAATTCATTGAAATGATGTAGACTATAGATGAAGAGCAATTTTTTTCGGTAAATACTTATCACAAATTCCTCTGGTTAAAGGATAGAGCAAGCTTGTGAACCTATTGGTTATGCATTGATCTTCTGGTATCAGTCTATTAGCATGCGAACAACACATATTTTATGTGGCACTTTGTCATTCTTCCTTAGTCTTGAAACAAATCTTGAACTGTTAATACCACAAAATATGCATATATTTATGTGGATGAATAGAGAGACAGACAGACAGATAGATATGTGTATGCTTATTGCTTGCTGCCTTGGGAGATGTAGGAGTTCTTCTGTTAGATAGCATGATGATATCATTAACCTCACTGTGAAAATTGTCTCAGTTTACTTTAGTCTGTTTTGTAATGATGTTTTATGTACTTACTGATTCTGTCTATCATTTCATGTAGAAAAGGATCTCGATTTGGACATGATACTCTTGTTGATGGGATGCTTAAAGATGGTCTATGGGATGTGTATAATGATTTTGCCATGGGAATGTGTGCTGAATTATGTGCTGATCATCATTCAATCACAAGAGGAGAGCAGGTAATGTACTAACTATTAACTTTTATTCCTCCGACAATGTAAGAACCCTTGAATGCTGGTTTTATGAACCAATAAAAAACCAAAAAAAAAAAAAGGAAAGAAAAATAGGTATGCTAGTTTTATGAACTAAGAAAATGTAGATGTTGGCTTTGTTGCTTGTAGCAAAATTAAACAATGCTATCAGATATATGTCATTGGGATTCCATATTTGAGCTACTATAAAGAGTATAGTATTGGATAAAATTCTCCATCTACTGGTGTGTTTGAAGGAATTTTGGTGATGATTGAAATTTTGCTTCTAGTGATAGTACTTTCTTATAAGAGTTTCTATACATTATAACGTGCATGTGTTCCATTATTTTTGATGTAACCCTTTGCAGTATTAAAAGGATGCATGGTGACCGAATTTATAAAGAATTTACATGCATTGAATCATGGTGGCAACATGTGCATTGTTTGTCGGCTTGCTTGGTTGGAATTTTTTTATATATATATATGCATATAAATCTCACAAATTATAAATATTATTTCTCATTTCTCTGTATAAACTTTTCATTCATGTCCGGCGTCCTCTATCTTCAAGTGGTGTTAATGGGAGCTTTAGTTGCCTTTGTGCATGATCTTAGTTTTATTGCATTGCCATGTAAATCAGATATTGCAATTTACAATTCTAGGTTGCATAGATGGCTGATTGATCACTTGTTGGTTCTTGCAGGATTCTTATGCCATTCAAAGCAATGAGCGTGGAATAGCTGCTCGAGATAGTGGTGCCTTTGCATGGGAAATAGCTCCGGTTAGACTTCTTCTTCCATAAACCATTGGAGTAAATGTTTAATCCTTTTTTCAAGAAGTTTGATGTATTTCTCTCTGGATGAGAAAATGCAGGTTGAGGTTTCTGCTGGTAGGGGAAGACCATCGGTAATAATTGATAAAGATGAAAGTCTGGACAAAGTAAAGTCTTCTAAAACTTTCAATAATATCAGTTTTCATGCAATACCATAATTTACAGGTTGCACATTGTAGTTATTAGAATATGTCATGAGTTCACTGTCATGTTTATTTCCTCAAAATCTTAAGCAGGAAAGTGCAGATCTCTTTGAATGATGTTATATCCTAAAGAACTAAATTATCATATAATTGATATGAGGTAGAATTATCAGGAAATGATGTTTGGTAAAGTTTTTACGGTTGTGCGCGTTCTATTGACTGAATGTTGTTCTGGCAAAAACCAAGAGTCTAATTTCTTAGAAATCTTAAATTTTAATTCTAAGCTTGAGAATTCCAGTGGAGACATGTTTTGTTTATATCATTCTGTATGCTTCAGTTGACACCAGCTTTTGGTCAAGCTCTTAAAAAAACCTAACCACTTCCAGGTAATGATCCCCTAAGGTGCCTAGATATTTAAGCACTCTACACCCACCTCCTTTCAAATGAGCACCTGAAGATTAAGCCCCAAACTCCTTTATATTATATATTTATATGACCGTCAACAGCCAGACTAGGTCCAGGATATGGTTTATTTGAGCTTGGGTGTGAGCCATGCTTGAAACCGGTAGGAATGTACCAGGGCTGAACCTCAACATGAACCTAGACTCTTTGTTGTGCCAAACTTTAGGCCAGGGTGTCAGGCTAAATTCTGAGCCTGGAGCAGGTTTTTTTTCCCGATTGCGTAGTTGGGTCGATCAGGCTGGACTGAGCTATTGTAACAATTTCTATCATGTGTAGATGTGAAGTTGTACTGGTTAAAGGTTGGGTATGAGAAGAGTAAACCTCGTGTACAGGCAGAGAAAAGGTAAAGTAGAAAGACATTACTTTGTGCATACTTTTGACCTAGGCATAACAATACTCAAGAAATTTGCCACTTTTCTAGTATTGAGCTAGACATTAGTGATTTTGTATACAGACCTCTTCCACTGTCGAAACAGAAATATTCCTTTTCATTGTCTCATCGCTAATGTAGTCAATGTGTTAGGATCCGTGTGGGCATATTATTAGGCCCACATCGGTTATTTGTTGGAAAGATATTGGGTACTTCTGCAGGACCAAATTCAAATAATATTTTTCGGCTAATTTTTTTGGATGACCCAGCCCATAGCTTACGTGGACTAGGGGATATTGTTACATGAATTCAATGGGCTGACCATAGGTTGATCGTGGTATTTATGGATTTGAACCTTTAATCTGGCGAAAAAGTTGGTGTTTAAATGGGAGAAAGTATGTAAGAATTTTTGCAGGCATGTATTTAGTCCTATATCGATTATTTGCTAGAAAGATCTTGGGTACTTATACAGGGTCAAGAATCCAAATAATACCTTCTGGCTAGTCTTTTTAGGTGAGATCCTGGATTGATACATATGTGAGGATTCATACGGACATGTATTTAGTCCCACATCAGTTATTCACTAGGAAGATCTTGGATTACTTATACAGGCCCAAAGAATCCAAATAATATCTTTCGGTTAGTTTTTTTGGATGAGATCCTGGATTGTTACTAATGGTATCAAAGTCAACCTAGCCCATAGTCTGTGGAGTAGGGGATACTGCAGCACGAGTTCATTGGGGCTGACCACGGTCTGATCATGGTGTTAATGAATAGATGTATGGATTTGGACCCTTAGCCTAACGATAATGTTATGGCTTAAAAGGGGGGAGTATATGAGGATTCATGCGGACGTTTATTTAGTCTTACACGGCTACATCAGTTATTCACTATGAAGATTTTGGATACTTATTCAAGATCAAAAAACCTAAATAATATCTTTCGGCTAGTCTTTTTAGATGAGATCCTAGGTTGTTACACAAGGTTTGCTATACCTATGATTACTGTACCGTACTAGATGGTACTGTGCCATACAGAGCATACCATATCATACTAGTACCAAACTGATATATTGTACCATATCATGTTGGTACCGAACTGGTAGGCTATACCGTATCATACCAATACTCAGGACACTAAGCTATACCGTATTGAACGGCATTACCAATATTGTAATAGGATAGTACTGGTATAAGTTTCGATAGCGAGATGGCAAACATTGGATGTAACAGTGTCCCATTGTTGCTAACTGCCTTTTGTTTCGGATCTCTGTATATGCAGCATATTATGACTAAATAATTCTTCATATTACTTTGATTTTGTTTATGTTACTGCTGTATAGTTTTGTCAGTTGCAGATAGTGCTAAACCTATTGGCATAAAACCTGCTAATACAACCTATTAGTTTCGTTTGCTAATTGTTTTCTCATTGTCTGGCTAGTTTGATCCTGTGAAACTGAGGAAGCTCCGGCCAAGTTTTAAAGAGAATGGTGGTACTGTTACAGCTGGGAATGCCTCTAGCATAAGGTGCTTTCCGATCTTTAATATTGTTGCCCTTCACATTTCTTTTTAAAATAATGTTCATGTGCATTGGAGAACCAGTGTATCATTACTATTAGTTTGCTATAGAATTACTAGTGTTAAATTTGATATTGTTTTTTTTTTTGAAAATTAGTCTTAAAATGTATAATGCACAATAACTTCCCCCCCCCCCCGCTCAACGTTGTTTCACATTAGTTCCATCATCTTCTTTCTATGATGGCAAATTTTAAGTTCATAGTCGGTATCAAAAGATTTTTTCAATTGTTTCAGCATTTTATCGTGGGTTGTACAAAAAGCAATGAGGAATAGTTTGAAAGTTTAAGGGGCCCATTTGTTATTGCCTTTGTTTTCTGCTTTTTTTTGTCAAAAATCCAAAGAGAACAATGAACTAGACTGAACAAAATGTAATATAAATCCTGTTTTTTGAAACTGTTTGTAAAATATTCATAGCTTTTAGCAGAGAAACGAATAACAGGATTTTTGTGCCAGTGCTATCTTTCTATGCAATATTTCACTAATTTCTAGAGAAACAAAAACAATGCCAAACAGGCCGTAAACCAATGTTTTAAGCTTCAGAACGAGGATGTTATAACATGTGCTCGATGTCAGTGAAAAAAAACTAATTAAGAAACCAGCAAGCAATGGAAAGTTTTAAAATGATATATCCAATGGTACACATACTGCAATTTATAATCAAATGTTCACATGGATTTAATTGTTTCTGTGGTTTTGCTTGATTGTCTCAACTTCTTGGCTTTTCCACTTTTGGGCTGTCTTGGATTCTTCACTCCATTGCTAGTCTCCTTTTGGTGGAAAGGTGTTTTGTTTCTTAGGCAAGGAAACCAGGTTTCTTTGTGATATACCACCAGTACTGTAAGCTATATTGGAGGGAGGAAAGAAAATAATTAGTTTATGCAGTCTAGGGTTTAGATGATTGCCATTAGGAAGCTTTTAGCTAACCTAATATTTACCTTTTGAAGAAACCTTGTCATGATCCTTGTTGAATTGCCATTTCAGGCCATGCTTCAAATGTTGTGAAGGTGTTGAGTAAACAGGGCATGCAGTCAAGGCATCTGCCCTTTAAGAACTAAAAATATCCTTGTATTTTCCACTAATAAAGCTTAATTGGCTACTGATCCAAGAAGTATTCGATACGAGGTATTAACAGCGTATAAAAAGTTTGGAAGAGGATCTTCTATAACTTTGTTTGCATACAGCTATGTTTTGCTTTATCTGGAGCTTCATTTAGATATATCATGAGCCCCTTCCTGATCATGTGTGCTACTCATTATCAGCTGGATTTATATCACAGTCCCTTAGTCTGATGGTTACTTTGTTGTAGCACATAGTGTTCACTACTCAGAAGATCTCCATTATTTTTCAAGATTTATTAATTGTACAATTGCTTGCTGTTCTGCTTCATCATTAAGCATGGTTTAGTGCTGAGTTAATGACATCAGTATGCTTGCTTTATCATTATATTCTATTTCTTGGAAGGGGCTTTTATATGGCTTTGTATTGTCTCTTGTTTAATTATTTGGGTGAACTATCAGTGGATTTTCTTCCCCCCAACTTCAAGGTGATGGTCTCCTGGAGATGGATAACATTTTAGATTGATATTACGAATGCTGATGATAGTTATGCACTTCATGGCATTGTTATATGAGTTTAGGGTCGTGAAAATAAATGCCATGAATTCCTCTGTAGCTCGGGAAGGCTTGATATCTCACTTGTTGTCCCTATATAAGTTCAAGTATCAGTATGTACAGCACTGTATGACCCATATCTACACACAGTTCTCCGAACTGGACAACTGCCCACAGATACAGCATGATATGGCATGTCACATGGGGCATGGATGGTAAACTATGGCCAAGATTTCAAACCATGGTGCAGAATAGAGAATCTTCATGCAGCAACAAACCTTTTTCGGAAGGATGTTTACTTTTGCACATTTATTTTTATCACATGTTAACACATTCAGTGATTTCATGATTGTTGTCTCTGAGAATATTTTAGAGGTGCTGTGATCTTTTTCTTTTCCTACCTTTTGCTCTGTATTTCTGATTTTCTGCTTTGAATACTGGAAATGATCTAAAGGTGATTGATTATAACTAAGGTATAATCTGAATATACTGGATTCTGTACAAATGTAGAAACTTGTAATTAATATCTTCTGACCATCTTTTTTTACAAAAAAAAAATATTTTGAGGATAGTGATGGTGCTGCTGCATTGGTTTTGGTGAGTGGAGAGAAGGCACTAGAATTAGGATTGTCAGTCATTGCAAAGATCAGAGGATATGCTGATGCTGCTCAGGTATGGTCACTGAAGAAACAAAAAGCTTTTTTATCACATTTAGTAAATAAAATCAATCAAGTTTTTGCATGGATTCGTGGTCTGGTTGTTTCGCTCAAGGATTTTTTTTTTAATTTCATTTATCTTGTAAGCTATTCTTCCTTAAAGCTATAATGAGATTGCCAATGCAGGCTCCTGAGCTATTTACAACAGCACCAGCACTTGCAATACCAAAAGCTCTCTTGAATGCTGGCTTGGAGGCTTCTCAAGTTGATTATTATGAAATAAATGAAGCTTTCTCTGTATGTTTGGCAGTTTCACTCCTAATATGTGTAGATCAATTGATTATTGTCCTTGCACGTGTATTTATCATTGAGCTCTTTTTGGCAGGTTGTGGCCCTAGCAAATCAGAAGCTTCTTGGGCTTCCTGCTGTAAGTGTTGACTTTGTTACCAATTAAGCACTTGCTTTCTTGTTTTCTCTCTTTCTACACATACATATATATAGTATGTAATAATGTATGTATGTATATGTATATATATTACATACTATATATATATATATATATATATATATATATATATATATATATATATATATATATTCACAGAGAGAGAGAGAGAGAGAGAGAGAGAGAGATGTTGGACCTCTCAAGAGGAGAGGATATCTACTCTTTTCTACTTCAAAATCAATAATGGGGCATCCCAATCGAAGATCCACACCATTGATCATAATTTGTGCCACTAAAAGTGTCAATAAATAAAAAATCATGTATTTTGATAGTTTCTAACTTTACATCGTATGGACACAAAAAATAGGCTGTTTTCATTGTGGTATCATGCTAAAATATATGATGAAGCATTTAAATTGAGAATTCACCTTGTCGATCATGATTTACATGGGCTAAGATATGTATAGATTGCAAATAGACTTCAATGCTTAGATCATGGCAAAACATAGTTTTGCATCATTTTAACCATTCATTTTTATGTCCACATGAAGCATAAATTACTGGCCACTAAATATTTGTTTTTTTTATTTGTTGGAATATTTAGTGGTACGGATCTTTGATTTGGATATCATATTATTGATTTTGGAGGTGAGAGGAAAAGATACCCTCTCCTCTTGAGGGGGAGCGTAGCCATCACATATACGCATTATGCAGTTTTGTTGATACTGTTCTCTGTGTCATTTTATGACATAAACTTTGTGCTCTATGTGGTTTGTGCTTTTGCTTCTATTTTCAGGAAAAAGTTAATGTCCATGGTGGAGCTGTATCTTTAGGACATCCTCTAGGCTGCAGTGGAGCTCGCATTTTGGTGACCTTGTTAGGGGTATGCTTCATACATTAGCACAATTTAACTTTTCTCAATTTCAGTTTTTAACATTAACATTGCAATATATCCTCTCCTAGAATCAGCGTTGCATCAGATTGGCATGTCTTCTTGTATTCCAAGTCTGATAAAAATTAAATACTAATCATTTTAAGTAATTTGTCTTAATTATCATAAGGGTTGCTGTCCATTTAGTTTTTGCCTGATATCAAGGAGTCCTATCGGGGTATGTTTGGTCTAGAAGCGGGAGAAAATATTAACTCAATTTATTGTAATTTTAGAGGAAAATACCTTTCATCTTTTCTGCATTGAGAAGAAATTTCTATCATTGATAAACATATGTTTTTGGTTCAACAGGTTCTCAAACAGAGAGATGGTAAAATTGGAGTTGCTGGCGTTTGCAACGGGGGCGGGGGAGCTTCTGCTCTTGTTTTAGAGCGCGTATAAGCAGTTCCAATTTGGTAAGTTTCTAGTGCTCACTGTCATTTACGGTGCCTGCAAAGAAATTGCTTTCCCCCTCGGGAACTTTGGAAACATGCACATGGGCAATCACTTATTTTGGTTGTGGACGATGATCTTGCACTTTCACGTCCATTGAAAGAAAAGAAGTAAAAACATGGGGAAGGACCGAAGGAGTCTCAAAATATCCTTATATATGTGATCTCAGTATGTTAGTTTGAAGCAATTTTCATACATAATTCATATCAAGGATATCCTTGATAAGGACTCTCAGTACTTAAGAGTCCTTATCAAGGCCAGCACTTCTTTTTTAATCTGATTGAAGCCACTCCTAGATCCAGTTTCAGCAGTCGTTTCCTGAGCCATACTATCATATCAGCGTATTATAGGGATAATGATGTCCACTGCATCATCATTGTTTAGTTTATAGATGGCTGCACTGTGTCGAAATATTTCCACTCTTCTGGCATCATTAGAAATATTTTTTTAGTTTGTCTAATTGCTAGGATTAAAATCGGATCGGATACTAGTATATCCATATTCATATTTGTTGTTTGACGAATATAAATACAGATACAGATGTTATTTAGATGAAAAAATTTATATTCATATTTGTTTTAAACGGATACGGATACAATATGGATATAATTATAAATATAATTTAGATAATTAAATTTTATAATTATAAAATTAAAGATATTACTAAATATATGATAAATCAAGTTAATAATATATTTATATGTTATATATTTTTTAAAAAAATTAATAAATATTATATAAAATTATATAGAATTACACGTAGATTTGGATATTCGGATACGGATCGAAAAATTATTTATTTATATCTATATTCATTTTTCTTTAACGGATATGGATACGAATATGACTATTAATTGGATCTTAAAATTTCTATCCATATCCGAATTAATCAGATATGAAAATAGATTTAAATGGATAATATTCGTACTATTTTCATCACTACTAATTGCCAACATATCCGGGCATTTTATCATTGCAAGCTTCGTTTGCTTCAATTAGCAATCAGTATTATGCTACGATGGCTTTTAATCTATAGGAATAGGTGGATTTATCTAGCGCTGGAAATGTATCCCGTGTTAATTTCATAGCTCTGTGCTGATCAAAGATTCTGTTTTCTTTCCCATGTGCAGGCATCATGGAGGACTGCTGGAGTGGAGCGGTCTTTGTTATGAATTTATTTTTTCTCATATTTTTGTTGGTCGTCTGATGCTTGTTGTGCCAAAAATGGTCTGAGTACTCGTAGAAGTGAATTGAATCAAAACCTGTAGATCAATCTATGCCAGTTTTATTCTTAGATTAGCATCTTGTTTTGGATTCGGATTCAAGAAGGAAAAGGATGCATATTGCTGGCATGATGGAAAACTCTATCTATTAAATGATATATGGGATAATAAGAATAACAATAAAAATAATAATAAAATGAAGGGAACTCTGGCGAGAGAAACAAGCTTGAAAACTTCGAAATTCTGAAAAAACGTGTCGGAGGCCGAAAAAAAAATGGAAAAAATAAAAAATAAGTATAAATAAGTTTTTTAAAAAATGCAGGTAAAAATATTTAAGATAAGGTAAATTTTGCTTCTGTCTACTAAATGATTTTTAGATTGCAATAACTAAATGCGGCTTGGAAAATGAATCTAGAGAGTTGGAAGTGCAGGAAGAAATCAAATATTGGGTATCAGCGCGGAGAAGAGGTTCTTTGAAGCGGAACTTGGATCGGATAGTATGTACCAAAATAATAATAATAATAATAATAATTAGGCGGTAGAGCGCTCCGAGCTGGGTTGCGTGGATATTATTGTACTCCGTTTCTACGAATCCCGTCCTGCCCGTCCGTTAGTGAATGCTGACCTCTTTCCCAGAAACCATTTTTCTTTCCCTTCACGTTCTGCAGCATTCCCCCAACCCGCCGGACCGCAACCCTGACACATTGTGGGCCCATGTTTTTTTTTTTTTTTTTTGTCAAATAAAAGGAAAGGTTTTTTTTTCTTATTTTTTAGATAAGAGGAAGGTACTTTTCTTCCTTCATCAAACTCTCTATGTCTTTCTGACATTTCTTGACATTCTGCGCGAACTTCTACATTCTCTCGGTTCAACCAAGATGTTTCCTCCTCTTTTTTTTTGTGGTACATCCTCTATAGCATTGTTCTCTGTTGAGCACCTGCACGTCTGCATGCCTGTACATATGGATCTTTACGAGTTTTTAAACAAGTTAAAGACATCTCAAAGCACTCTAAATTTTTTCCTTCATTCATCTGCATGGATCTCGAAGCCGCGGTTGATTCACGCGAAAGAAGGCGAAAGGTACGACCCTGTCCCCGCAGGAAGTGTAATCTGATTGCATCTGCTGCCAAGATGAGCTGTAGCGTGAATGCGCGCATGTACATGCATGCCGGCATCTCGGATCTCCATGTCTACGCTAACTAGAAGTGAGCCAGCTCCAATTCTCTGAACCAAAGAAGTTTATAAATTCTCATGTAGCTTTTTCCTATTTCAGCAGGCTTCTTTTCTTTGGCCATCGTATCGTGTCTTCAATCTATTAGAACACCTGGTTTGTGTTCAACGTCCGTTGTGTTCCAAATATCATGGGATCCATAGGAATGCAGCCTCTGCCCTAAGAGCTTCATCCCAGGTAACCTTTGAAAAACAAAAACAGCCACCTGGGTGGTAGCCCAGTGGAATGGGCCTTTTCTTCTACCCAAATGATCCGGATACGAAACACGACTTGGTGGATTAAATGCCAAGGTGGTTATGACTGCTCCCGACAATTTTTGGCTCTCCGTGATACTGGGGTGACATACTCACCCATTGGGTTGGTCCTTGGATCAATCCATATGGTGGGGAGGAGGACGTCTTCCGAAATC
Source organism: Elaeis guineensis (assembly GCF_000442705.2). NCBI lineage: Eukaryota > Viridiplantae > Streptophyta > Magnoliopsida > Arecales > Arecaceae > Elaeis > Elaeis guineensis. Next base: position 165,912,854 of record NC_025993.2, on the reverse strand, counting down.
TCGTCTCTGAATCGAATATTCAGCAGAGTGAGGATTTTTATGATCACATCTAGAGAAGATAGCTACACCGGTCGCCCCCCCTCCCCCTTCACCTCAATTTGCTTACTGAAAAAAAAACAAAAATCAAAAACAGAAAGCAGCATCCCAATGTGATAATGTATCAGCCATGTTTCAAGATCTGATCGTTCATCATCAGATATTCCATACCACACCAGCTACGAGAGGTAAAAAATCAGTTAAAATGGATCGGATGATAATTACTTGAAGCCCTGGCTAATATCGGCATTCATATCCATACCTATCAAATAAAAAAATATATCCATGTCCAAATATCCTGCTCTGTCTGGAGTTCTATTTAGTCCTATACAATTTTAGTGATATATATATATATATATATATATATTTTTGGTAGGAATACAATTTTAGTGATGTTTAAGGAGAGATAAGCGACCGTGTTAATGCCCTTAGCACATTTTACTTTTCAAATAATGATATTTTTGATTGTATGGTTCATAAAGTTTAGTTATTTATATTTGAAAATAAATATGGAGATTATATATGTTGTTGCTAAAATCGGTCAAGGTTAGAAGATGAACGTCTGGTTCTTATGCAGGAATGCTAGTGCTGGAGTGATCTGCAAGACAAGTTCCAAACTGGAGGTTGTGGCTCCAACGAGGACCCTCTGACGCTCCAGTCAGAAAAATAGAGAACAAAAAAACAGCAACGGATTCTCTGAGAGATATTTGATTGGATTTACCTGCATCCTCGGGGCTTTGATTGTTTATATAGAAGGATGCTAAGCAGTTGGATTGTTAGCTGTGAGATCGCATGATCCTGAAATTGTCGGACTGTTGACATGCCAAACTGGATGAGATAATTCAGCCCTTAATCGCTCTTGCGAGATTAGGAGAGATGGCTACGTTAGATCCTATCTATTTGGGATGGACAATTGTCGCGCACGTTGAAGAGATAAGTTGACTGAGGTGATGAGGGCAGCTCATACATAGGTTAGACCTTACAGACGCCTCAGCTCAGCATGGAGACGGACTCTTCAACTCATACGGCGGTCATGTTGATGAACTAAAAATTTGAAATGTCTTGTGATGTAGCACTCACTGTAACCATCGTAGCACTACCTCCCTACTCCTGAGTTTGAGAATCAAACGAAAGGAGTATTCCAAAAGTGCCTCGGATCTAATGCCACGCACTTCCGCCTTCACGCCTGCCTTCTGCATTTAAAGCGCGTGATGTCAACCTAATACGACTGATGTAGACAGGCATAACTGATGGGACTACTCAGACGACGGTCCTTTCGAGGTTTTAATTACTTTGCGGTGGCTTTTCATTTTCTTTCTCTTTTAAATTTGCGCTTTGAAGGCATAGGTAGCCACAGATCTTCTTTTGTACTGATTATTCATCATGATTTTTTAGAGCAAGATGGATTCACAACATGTGAAGAGATATGAACAAATTCTGGCTCGTAGAAGGCAGATCGTGGTTTTGGTTGCTGAAACGGAACCCACGATCAGGGAAGAAGAACATGCCGCTCCTATCGTTGAGCCCACATCCCCACCATTGGAAGCCGTGATGTAGGATTCTTCAGAAGAAGTTTCGGTTGATGAGGCACCGACGAAGACAGTACTGAAAATGAGCATCGAGAGATGCTTCGAAAAAGATTCGATGGAGGTAGCATGGATGGAAAAGATGGTCAACAATCTGGAGAAGGATTTGAAGACGATGATGGAGACTGGAGAATCTCTAGAGATGGCAACTCCTACTGGGCACTTTCTTGCATCCACTTCCCATGCTAGACCCTCAGATCCGATCCTTCATGCTCCATCCATAAGAGAGAACCTCCAATCCATAGTGGAGTACTTGAGAAACCTCTTTCCGCCAGTCGAGAGGTTGTTCCTCAACGAATAAAGAAAAGAGAAGCGATCTGTCGACACTTTAAGATCCTTTGTACATGTGGACCAATGTTTGATGAGCCTCATCAGTTCCAACCTCGATGTTCCGACGATGGAGAAGAAGGAGATCGACTTGCTGAAGGATCGGTTAGAATATCTAGAGAGGAATAATACTGAGTTGGTCAAGAAGCTCAGCTTTACAAAGGAGGCTCTTCAAGAGATCCAAGAGTCGATTCTTCATCAAGATGAAGAACTACGATAGACTGAAAGATAGATTGAGGCCCTCGAATGATAGAAATCCAGGGTCGATAAGAAGGTTGAATATCTCGAAGGGCAGATTAGAATCCTCGAGAGACAGAGGTCTGAGGCTGAAAGAGACTGTTGCCGGATCCGTGATGACCTGAAGCATCTGAGGAGGATATTTGAAGTGAAAAGAGTTTCTTCTCATCTTGAAACTCACTCTTGAAGGACCCTTAATGGTGGTCTGTCCAAGAGGGTCAGAACCTTCGAAGGGACGAGCCGTGGAGAAAGAGCTCCTCGAGGAGACGAGCGCTTCACTTCCAAAGAAGTTCAGGCCTCCTCAGAGCTGCTCTCGGGAGTCCAGAAGATTGGATTGGAGGTGGAGAACCTGAAGAAGAGGTTGGAAGAGAGAAAGGTAAATCATAAGCTTCTCTGGGGCAAATTTGTAGATTAGGGGATTTTACTCAAATGCGCTGAAAGCAGGAGAAAGCAGCTGAAAAAAGAAGGGGCTAAGATCATAGCCCAAGCTTGAAAGGCGGCATTCTTCGCGGGCTTCAAGAAGTGCAAGTTCATTGTTCAGGTGTACCTTCCTCCTGACTTCATCAAGCATCTTCAAATTGATTGTCTGGACGAGGATTTACAGGCAGTGTCGTCGGATAACTGATCGAGGTTTATGATGACATCCCACTTTTCGGATGAGATAGACAAGATCGATGCAGCTGTCCAGACCAAAAACATCATCAGTGCTAAGAAATATCATCCCACAGATGATCACCCCGACAATCCTCCTGAGGAATGATTTATATCCTCTTCTTCTTTTATTCTCTGTGATCCAAGACCCCTGGACTTGTAATAGAATCTCCATAGGAACAGATGTATTCTTCTTCTTTAACATATGCTCGGTCCCTTGCTATAATTACAAAACTTGATTAGAGTGACAGCCCAAGCGAATACTTAGCCTGCATTGTGCTTCAAGCAAGACATGAGCCGAGCTGAAATTAAGGCAAAAATTCGAGCTGACTCTAACTATGGTTAGAATTGCAAGTGTGGTAGAGATTATAATTCTCATTTCGATTTGAAACAAATTTTCAAACCTATCGTACATATTTTAAAAAGATTGAAATTCGAATTGCATCTGAGTGGAAGAAATTGACGCACGTCTGCATACATTCCTTCAAAAGTGACGTAAAGTGTGATTCACCTACCATTGACATTAACTATCATATCGGCGGTAGCAATCACATCTATTCATAGTCTCCACATGTCGCACGTACACTAGTTTTCTGTTGATGCATGTCTCCTACAATTAATGCGTCAATAAGAGGTAGCTTTTGGAGGTCCTTCAGATCAGCGTGAGGAAATGCTCACTGCTTAGCTCGACATAAATAAGGATGTGAATAGCTCAGATCAGTATGAGAAAATGCTCAGTGCTCAGCTCAGCACGAGTAAGGTTCCAAATAGCTCAGATTAGTATGAGAAAATGCTCAGTACTCAGCTCAGTACGAGTAAGGTTCTAGGTAGCTCAGCTTTAGTATAAATATATTTAGGACAACTTCGATTGAAGTGAACATATGTAGAGTAGTTTAGAACAACTTGAATATAGTCCGGCCATCTATGGATCTAAGGCATCATAATAATCATCTCAATACTACCTTCCTATTTTTGAGTCTGAGACAATGCTTCAGGCAGGAGTACTGTTGAAATAATACCTCTGGCCATACGTTGTCCATCTTTTGATTCTTCTGAAGAGGCAATGTATGCCGGTGGTGATCTTGTGCTTACAGCTTCTAAGGCTCTTCAGCAACATTCCAAGGGTCTGATTAGTTATCCCTCATGAGTAGCATTGTGTGCCTGTGGTAATATCAATGCCTACGGCATCTAGCACTTCTCATCTTTGCGTGAGAGATAGTGTGTCAGCGGTGAGCTTATGCCTACAGCATCTTACACTCTCGACGGCATTCCGAGGGTGTGATTAGTTATCCCTCACGAGTTGTATTATATGTCTGCAGCGATCTTGTGCCTACGACATCTAACATTTTTTATCTTCGTGCGAGAGGTAGTGTATGCCAGCGGCGAGTTTGTGCCTACAGCATCTTGCATTTTCTGCGGTATTCTGAGGGTCTAATTAGTTATCTCTCATGAGTGACATTGTGTGCCTACGGTGATCTTGTACCTATGCCATCTAGTACTTCTCATCTTCATGTGAGAGGCAGTGTGTGTCAGCGGCGAGTTTGTGCCTACAGCATCTTGCACTCTCAACGATATTTTGAGGGTCTGATTAGTTATCCCTCATAAGTGGTGTTGTGTGCCTGCGATGATTTTGTGCCTACGGTATCTAGCACTTCTCATCTTCATGTGAGAGGCAGTGTGTGCTAGCGACGAGCTTGTGCCTATGGCATTTTGCACTCTCTATGATATTCTGAGGGTCTGATTAGTTATCCCTCACGAGTAGCGTTGTGTGCCTACGGTGATCTTGTGCCTACGGCATCTACCCCTTCTCATCTTCATGCGTGAGGCAGTGTATGTTAGCGACGAGCTTATGCTTACGGCATCTTGCACTCTCGACAGTATTTCAAGAGTCTAATTAATTTTTCCTCACGAGTAGTGTTGTGTATCTGCGGCGATTTTGTACCTACGGCATTTAGTACTTCTCGTTTTCATACGAGAGATAGTGGATGCCAGTGGTGAGTTTGTGCCTACCGCATCTTGTAGTCTCGATGGCATTTCGAGGGTCTAATTAGTTATCTCTCACGAGTGACATTGTGTGCCTGCGGCGATCTTGTGTCTACAGTATCTAGCACTTCTAGTCTTCACGCGAAAGGCAGTGTATGTCAGTGGCGAGCTTGTGCCTATGACATCTTGCACTCTCTGTGGCATTTTGAGGATCTGATTAGTTATCCCTTTGAAGATTTTTTTAAGGATCTCCGTCTGCTTCTCGCATGACTCGAACTCTACAGGGGTCTGATAAGTTAGCCCCACCTCGGAGTCACCGAGATCTTCTTAAGGGTCTGATTAGTTAGCCCTCATGTTAGTTGACCGTAGTTATTGTTCAGGATCTTAAGTAGAAGGAGGAGGCAACTCTTCGAGGACTCGGGCGTCCATCACAAATTGATGGTCCTGTAAGTTTTATTTTCATAAAAAGTATTGTTACATCATTGGTAATATATGTGGAGGTTCATCGAGTTCCATAGCCTGAAAATTGGAGTCCAGTCGAGCTACTTTAGCCTATAAGTTTATGTGTGCTGGTCAGTCCGGGTACATGATCTCCCAAATGAAACTGACTTTGAGCAGCTTATCGACTTCCTCAGCAATGGTCTTTTGACGCTCCGAGGCAAAACTCTGCTTCTTTTACTTTATCGACCGACAGGTTGGATCCACCCTTAGGTGATGGGAGATCAACTCAGAATCGATATTGGATATATTTGCAGCAGATCAGATGAAAAGATCTGTATTCTCTTGCAAAAGATTAATTAGCTGACATTTAGTTACTTCATCTAGACATGAGCCAATTTTCACCATCTGGCTCAGATTCTGCTTCCTCAGCGGGACATCTAAAAGGTCCTCGGTTGGTTGGGGCATCCGTTAATTAGGTCCTTCCTAGCATCCAAGCCTATCAGGAGCTCAGGTTGGGTCTCTGTCGGGGCCGGTTGATTCTCTGCTCTTATCTTGATGGCAAAGCATTCACGAGCCATGACTTGGTTGCTTCGGATCTGTCCCACTCTGTGTTTGGTCGAAAACTTCACCATCAGATGATGGCTTGAGACAATAGCTTTCAAAGTCCACAGGCTAGGATGGTCGAGGATGGTGTTGTAAGCTGAGGGACTCTTCTGACCTAGATGATCCCCCAGTAATCATGTAGATTTCTCCTCGGATAAGTCGCTCTTCTTCCGTCGCTTGCCCTCCGATTTGCTGTCGCTCCTGCTGCACTAGCGCTTGAGGCAGAGGGAGAGGCTGCTGAGGCAAAAGGGGTGGCTGTTGAATTCTTGAGGGTCGACGTTGAGGGGCCGCTCTCAGGACAAAATGATTCAGTCGGCCCTACCTGACAAGCCTCTCGATCTCAACACAAAGCTGGTGGCAGTCTTCAGTATCGTGACCATGATCATGATGGTAAAAGTAGTATTTATTCGGGTCTCGATGGTGTTTCGATCTTGTTGTTATCAGTCGAGGCTTAGATAACTCAGACCCCACTTGTAACAATATCTCGCTCCGAGGAATAGTCAGGGATGTGTACTTATTGTACTATCCAGGAGGTGATGGTCGTCGAACCCTTCTCAGAGGACTCTGGGATCGACGACTTTGACTCCCATCATTCTGCCTCTGGGATGAGGATCGAGAGCACTGGCAGCTTTTCTCCTCTCGCCTTGGATGGAGCTCCTTATTGGATCCCATCACGGTTGAACCGGCAGGAGTATCATCAGCAAAGGTTTCTTCCATGCGGGCATACTTCTCTGCACGAACAAGCATATCCGAGAAATTTTGAGGATAAAACTTAATTAACAATTTTTTTAAATCATTCTTCAACAGATCACTCATCATCGTAGCCATCGCGGTCGACTAGTTTAGGTTTTGGACTTCCAGGGTTGCCACATTGAATCTATTCATGAATGAGTAGATCGACTCATCCTCCTTTTGCTTGATAGTATGGAGATAGTCGAACCACTTCTGCTATTGTCAGCTGCTGATGAAATGGTCGACGAAAGACTGACATAAGTCTTCAAAGAAATGGATAGACATCGGTCTCAAACTCGAGTACCACTGCGAAGCGACCCCCTTAAGAGTTGGAGGTCAATAGAGGATTGCATCTGATGCTCCCTGAAGGAGCATGGTGGCCTTGAAGGTCCCCATATGATCGACAGAGTCGGTGGTCCTGTCGTAGACCTCCAGCTGAGATAGTTTAAAGTACAGGAGGAGTGGTTTCTGCACAATCCTAGGGGCGAAGGGTAGTTGGCCGTTATACCCTTCGTACAACAACATCGAGAAACCATTATAGTTGAGGGTCTTTTCTATTTTCTGGTTCAACTGCTGGTCGACCTCCTAAAACTGTCTTTCAAAATCAACTTCACGAACGATACCAACCTCGGGGCATAAAGAAGATCGGCATTTGGGGGTTGAGTCATGGCCCGACTATGGGCTTGGAGATCGCCATCTGACTGACTGCTGGACCCTAGGGCAACTTTGATGAGTCAACTTTCTCTCCGAACTTTGAGGAGGTGTTTGTGGCTCTGATTGAGGTGGTAGCTATGGACCCGCAGTCAAAGCAAGATTCTGCGGGGGCACCACTGTTGAAGGCGCAGACAGCACCACTGAGAAAACTGTATGACGCACCACTGTAGGGGGTGCAGGGACGATCTGGGGAGGCTGTGGCACCATCTGAAAGGGTACGAGAAAGGTCTGGACCACTTGAACTGTGGTCATCAGATGTTGAACTTGCTGGAAGAGCTGACCGAATTGGTCAGCCATGACTGGCACCGACTGAGCCGGTTGAACCGACGAAAGAATGACCAGTTGAACCTGTAGAGGGATTTTCGACATCAGTGGTTGAACTTGATTGTCAACCTAACTGATCGCCTGTCGAAAAGCGACGGCATTGGAAAGTCGGAAAGATGTTCGTCTTTGAGCCATAAATACGAATATAGGCCCTTCCTCTATCTGTTGCTACTAAAATCGATCAAGATCGAAAGATGGATGTCTGATCCTCGTACAGAGATACTAATGCTGGAGTGACCTGTAAGATAAATCTTAAACCAAAGGTTATGGCTCTGATGAGGATCCTCCGACGCTCAAATCAGAAAAGCAGAGAACAAATGAGCAGCAATGGATTCTTTGAGAGAAATTTGATGGGACTTACCGGATCCTCGGAGCTCTGATTGTTTATATAGAAGAATGTCGGATGACTGGATTGTTAATCATGAGATCGCACGATCTCGAGATTGTCGGATCATTGTGTTAGAAAATATGTTCCAAAGTCAATCGCAGATGATTGTGCTCATCTTGTAAACTGTATATGAATTTTTATTAATAAAAGTTATTTGATATTTTTATTACAAATTGATCATCTTTGAACTCCAATGTTGTAATGAAGTTCTTAAGATTATATATATTAATCGATAAAGGAGGATTTGTCGTTAAGTCCTTAAAATTGTTCGTGACCAAATGATACGCTATTATTAGGACGATAGCGATATCAAGTGTAGGTCATTGTGTGCCATATGAGTTGGTTGTCCTTTTAATTAAGGAGTGTGGAGATACTGTTATGGCATGCAGATAAAATATAAGAGTATATTCATATCGAACATGACCATGTGCCGAGCACTCTGCTGTCAAGAGTAGCTTGTGAAGGGTATGGACATAAATATCCCTCCGACTTGAGACTACCATGGTGACTTATAAGTAACTTACTGCACTTTAGTATCGGACTATCTGAGTTTCTAACTTAGTGATGAAAGGATATTAGGTACAGTTAAGTACTTACCAAGTCTGTGTGTGCGTCAAGTTGGAATTGATCTATCTGAATTGGTAGGAGATATGCATCAGTGTATTTCAATTTAGCAAAATCTTGGCCAGGGTAATCCATGAGATAGATTTGAAAGGTTGAAATACAATGTGATCAACTTAATTAAGGTTGATAGTTAAATCCTAAGTCACCTTGAGCATTTGGATCAAAAGGATGAATTATACAGTAACCATATGCCAGTAGATTATAGAAGATTGCTTTACAACACTTCGACTCATCCGATCGTCGGGTCATCATTGCTAGATGGTTACATCGATTGGTATAGGAAGTTATTCCTATGCTACCGATTTAGGTTCCACCTTATAGGATCACACGCATTAGAAGATTTGGTCAGATTTGATGGCTGAAGAGTCCAATTGGATTGTAATTCTAGTGAAGAGTCCTACTTGGACTAGGACTCTATGAGAGAGTCCCACTGAAACTGAGACTCTATCATTTATGAAGAATTAATTAGTAATTAAATTACTAATTGACTCAATTTGATTGAATAAAGAGCTTTGGAACAAGTCTAATTGAATTAGATTCAGTTTGACTCAGATTGAAATTGATATGATCAAATCCGATTACAAGAAAAATTTGATCCTGATTTGTTCAGGATTTAGACTTGGCTAATTTCTAATTGGATTAGAAATTTGATGAGATATTTAGATTTCTAATTGGATTAGGTTCATTTTTATCAGTGATTTCAATCCAAATTTGATTTAGATTAGAATTGAATTAGAAATGAAGAGTCCAAGTCAGACTAGGACTCTATCCTTATCTTTTGTGCCACATCTCGATCCATGCCAATTTCTCCATGTCTAATTGGATTTGGGTTATGATTTTTGGCATTATGAGAGAAAATCCAATAAGGATGGTCGGCTATAGCTGATGAGTCATAATATTATCTTTTGCCTAATTCAAATGCGATCCGAATTAGAGATAAGATGCAAACTAGGAAAGAAATTTTTTATATATAATATATTATTGGATCCATATTATTTTTTTTTATTTTTTTTAAAAATTCTTTGACATGTGAGACTTTAAATTTTTTCTCCACATCCTAATAATTTTTTTAAAATTTTTGGGGATGCCAAAAAGGGGTTTTAGTATTGATTCATGGCATCCTTTCTTGGAAAGTCCTAATTCCTAGTCTATAAAAAGGGGACCCCTCTCTTGGATGTCCCATAATTAATTTTTTTGTAGATTTTTTATTTTCAGAGCCTCTTCTCTTCCTCCTCTAGATCTTCTATTACTTTGGAGTGTCCAAGGTGCTTGTAGAAGAAGGAAGATGTCAGCTATCGAAGTTATTCACAGACTAGCATCTCCGAATCCCTGATCTGCGCCAGTCTTCGTGTGGATTTTTCTATAGAAGTCAGATGACTTTGTGTGACTGCGAGCGATCTGAGGAACATCCTCTCTAACCATTGGATTAGAGAAGATCAAAATCAAAATTTGTTTGGTAAAGGTCTCTAACTTATTTTGATTCCTATGGTAGATCTAATAGTTAGATCTAGAATTTCAGCATTTATGAGATCGATGTGATTTTTATTTTCAGATCTAAAGTATATATTTTTTATATCAAAAATCTTGATGTAGTAATCTAAGATTAGATCTTATACATGTGATTAAGATTAAATTATTTAATCTATTATTTTTACTGCATAAAAATTTTTTAATTGTATGTACTGCACTACCATAAATTTTCTTCAACTGGTATCAGAGCCAGGTTGTTTTGATATAAATTAATATGACTTTAGATCTAATTTTTTATTATTAGATCTGATTATTTATGATTTATATTAGATCTAAAATAATTTATTTTCAGATCTGATTATTATTTATTTAGATTAGATATTCTGAGTAGCAAAGTATTCGGATTGGATAATCACTAGACCGTTCGATCATAGGAGCAAGTAGGGTTTCATGACCCTCTCCTCCCATTCAATGAGGTGCTTTTCATAGCATGTAGGAATGCCACTGTGAGGTCTCATGGAGAAGAAAGTAAAAAGAGAAAACTTACTTTCTTGTAAAATTCTAGATCTTGAAACCCTAGGTGTTTTGTATGTGATGCAAGTTGCGAAGATAGTTAGTTACATCTAATCTTGTTTAGTCAAAATTATTTTGATCTAAAATCATAAAAAATTTAGGTTTGATCTAAAAAATTTTATGACTTGACGTAAAAAGTTTACATAAAAAAATATTTTCGAAACCTTAACTATGTTATGCAAAACTTAATTGAAAATTAAGTATCAAACTGATGGGATCTAGAATTGTGATTTAGATCTAATGACATTGCATAAAACATGAGGCATGAGTTAGCTCAAATCAGGTCCTTCTCTTTAATTGGGTTAGATCTAAGGTTAGAATCAAAGAATTAATTGATCATGTAGAGAAATTGATTAAGTCTAACCAAATATTGAATTATATTAATCAGAGTTTTTCTAGTACAATAGTTGTAGATGGTCAAGTTCATATCTTTGATTAGACCAAATGGACTTTGATTGTGGCTCAGTAGTTGAACCCGAATTATTGGTTGGTCAAATCAAAATTAGTTAATCAATTGGTGTCTAAGGTAAGTTTGGCATTTCGACTGATGATTTTTAATTGGGAGCGGCTTATCTCGCCATTTCGATGGTATCTAAGGCAAGCTTAGCAGATCCTCCCACTGATCTCACTTATCTGACCAATTTGATGAACTAGATTTTGATTAGATTGCTCAGTGATTTGAGTTAGCCCATGCCATTAAGGTTGATCAGTGTGATTGATCTAAGTGCCTGTTCAATCAGCATGATCTAATCTGATTCAGTAACTTGATGAAATCAGTGAGAGGATTATGGTCTACTGACTGATCTTTTCTTCTCTTCTCTCTTCTCTAAATCGATTAAATCCTCTAAATTATTAGGTCCTTAAAATGAACTGGTTATGTTGATAACTAGATCATAGTCTCCCATTAAAGTGAGAGATAATGGGTCTATTATTTCTGATTGACATTGCAGACGCGATCCGTCTGATTTTCTCTCTAAATGATAGAATTATTATTCATCATATGATGACTCTGATGAACTATCTGATGATGGTTGGGTTGACCGAGCCATCCTCATGCCTGATCCCTCATTAGGTAGAATCATTGAGTAGGTTCATGTTTATAGTTTGATCTAATCGAAACTTTCAGTGGAGGCCCAATGCCTACTGAAATAAAATCTGGGGCTAAATTAAATACTAGAAGTTGTTTGGAGAAATAATTGGTTGAGAACCTATCTATAGGTGCATTTGGATTGACCAAGCCATCCTCGGGCCTATATGTAGTATGTGTGGATTCTAGTATCTGCTAAGGAATTAAGGTAATTCTTCGAATTAGAGGTAGAGGCTATCAATTCGTATAAAATAGTGAAAGGATCTTTAGACTAAAATCTAAATCTTTAGGATTAATAAATTTATATACTAATTAGACTTTATTTTTTCTTTGTGTGTGTAGATATGGCCTCAAATTTATCACTCCGATCACTGTTGGACAGTGAGAAGCTTATCGGATCGAATTTCGATAATTGATATCGAAAATTAAAGATTGTCCTGGAGCACGAGCGGATCCTTTATGTGATAACGGATCCGACACTTGAGGAGCCTGCTCCTAACACCCGAGGAGTGGTTCGAGATACTTATTTGAAATGGCTCAACGACCGCACCACAGTTCGTTGCATCATACGGATCTCCATGAATGATGAGTTCAGCCAAAAGTTTGAAGAAGCTCAGCCAAAGAAAATACTTCAAGTGTTGAGAAATTTCTTTGGTACTCCTGACGATGTTGAGCGGCACAAGATTAGTTATGCTATTTTCAATATCCGGATGAGGGAGGGTGCATCTGTTACCGATCATGTATTGTACATGATCAAGCAGATTAAAAAATTGAGTAAACTCGACTTTCCTTTGTAGGAACAACTGGGGAAAGATGCGATCCTGATCTCTCTTCTCAAGTCCTACCTGTCGTTCCTCAATCATTTCAGAATGATGAAGCCTGTAGTCAACTACCACGATCTGTTAGGGTTGCTACAGACTTTTGAGAAAGATCACCAGCTCTACAAGGAGACAGTAAATTTAGTGGGAGGATCTTCTTCGAATAATCATCGTCCCTTTAAGAAAAAAAAAAGAAGAAGAATAAAAAGGTATCTAGTGCTGGGAGTCAGTCCTAGAAATTCAAGTTCAAGGCTGATCAAAGTCAGACAGAGTGCTTCTTTTGCAAAAAGTAGGGTCACTAGAAGAAGAATTGTCCTCAGTATATCATTTTTCTTGATCTAAACAGGCCAAAGAAGAACAAGCAATCAGTTACTGGATAAGGTACTTATGTGATAACATCTTGTAATTTTTCTCTAATAGATACAATAACCTGGATATTGAATACTAGAAGTCCTATTCATATTTGCAATTTGTTGCAGGGTCTTCAAGTTACTAAGAGATTTGGAGAAGGTGAGAGATTCCTAAATGTTGGAGATGAAAGATCAGTTCCAGTTCTAGCTTTAGGAATCATCAAGCTTGTATTCGAGTCTCAATATATTGTTCTTAATGAGTGTCATTACTATCCTAGTTTTCTTTTAAATGTTATTTCTGTAGGCCTTTTGGCCAATTCAAATTATGAAATATCAATAAAGAAAAATTTTTGTGATATCATTTTGAATGGTGTTACAATTTTACGTGGACAGTTGAACAATAAAATCTATATTGTATCTAGACCTAATGTAATGTACATTTCAAATAAACGTCCTAGAATAGATGATGTCATATATGCCTACCTTTGGCATTGTAGGCTAGATCATATCAACTAGAATAGGATGAACATGTTGGCTCAAGAAGAAATTCTTGATAAATATGATTATGAATCGTTACCTACATGTGAGTCTTATTTGCTTGAAAAGATGATCAAGTCATATTTTACTGAAAAAGGTGAACGAGCCAGTGATGTACTGGGTCTGATACATACCGACGTATGTGGACCCATGAGCACATGTGCCAGAGGAGGGTATAGTTACTTCATCACGTTTACAAACGACCTATCTAGATATGGGTACGTCTACTTGATGAAACACAAGTTCGAATCATTTGAAATATTCAAACAGTTCCGTAACGAAGTAGAGAGACAAACTGAAAAAAATATTAAAATTCTTCGATCTGACCAAGGAGGTGAATATCTTTTCAGTGAATTTCTGACATATCTAGGAGAGAATGGGATTCTCTTCCAATGGATCCCTCCAGAGACATCACAGCATAATAACATCTCAAAAAGGAGGAATTGAACCTTGTTGGATATGGTTTGGTCCATGATGGGATTTATAACTTTGTCGATCTTTTTTTGGGGATATGTACTTGAAACAGCCTGTCTTGTGCTCAATAATATTCTGAGTAAGTCAGTTAGTAAGATACCATATGAGATATGGTCAGGACGTAGGCCGAACCTCTCTTACTTTAGGATCTGGGGGTGTCTAACTTATATTAAACGATTACAAACTGACAAGCTTAGTCCTAAGTCCGATAAGTGTAATTTCATAGGGTACCTCAAGAAAATGAGGAGATATTATTTTTACCTGCCTGCTAAACAAAAAGTATTTATTAACAGTAAAGTATATTTTTTGAAAAAAAAAATAGTGAAGGAATAAGTGCCTCTAAAATCGAGCTTGACGAAATTCGATAAGTAGAAGAGCCGACACCAATGATTGAATCTAAACCAGATTTGATGAGATCAAACCTAGAGCCCAATGAACAAACATCTTTAAGACGATCCGATAGAGTACCGTATCAGCCGGATAGATACTTAGGTTTTTTGGTCCGAGATGGAGATCCTGTCGAACTCGATGAGAATGATGAGGATCTGATCACCTACATAGATGCAATGTAGAGAATTGACTCTGATAAATGGCTTGAAGCCATGAGATCCGAAATAAAGTCCATAAAAGTCAACGATGTATGGATATTAGTTGATCCACCTAAAGGGGTAAAGCCCATAGGGTGTAAGTGGGTCTTCAATAGGAAGAGGGGCGTAGATGGAAAGGTGAAGATCTATAAAGTCCGTTTGGTTACCAAAGATTATTGTTAGCATTATGGTATTGACTATGACGAGACATTTTCTCTTGTGATAATACTCAAATCCATTCGAATCATGCTTGCGATAGCAGCATATCTGGACTATAAAGTCTGGCAAATAGATGTGAAGATGGTTTTCCTAAATGGAAAGCTGAATGAAGAAGTATATATGATACAGCATGAAGGGTTCATATCCATAGATGAGTCCAAGGTGTGCAAGCTTCAGAGATCCATTTATGGATTGAAGCAAGTATCTCAGAATTGGAACATATGTTTTGATAACGTGATCAGAACGTATGGCTTCATTAAGAATGGGGAGGAACCCTGCATATATAAGTGGACAAATGAATTGATAATTATATTTTTTATGTTGTATGTGGATGACATTCTCTTAATCGAAAATGATGTCTCTACATTACAGGGAATAAAAATATGGTTGTCGTCACAATTCTCCATGAAGGATCTGGGGGAAGCAGCTTACATCCTAGGGATGAAGATCTATAGAGATAGATCTAAGAGGTTGTTCGGGCTCTCCAATCCAAGTACATAGATATTATGCTGAAACGGTTCAGCATGGAGAATTTCAAGAAATGCTATCTTTCGATAGGCCAAGAAATTTTTCTTTCGAAAGGAGATTGTCCGATAACTCTTCAAGAGAGAGAGCATATGAGTAGAGTTTCACATGTTTCGATAGTGGGTTCTATTATGTACGTTATGATATGTACGAGACCAGATATGGCATACTCATTAGGGGTAGTGAGTAGATACCAGTCTGATATAGGAGAAAATCACTGAAAGGTCGTAAAGACCATTCTTAAGTATTTAAGAAATACTAAGGATCAGTGGCTTGTGTATGGTGAAACTGACTTGAAACTTGTGAGATTTACTAACTCCAGCTTTCAATCAGACCATGACGATAGTAAGAGTGTGTTGGATTATATTTTTATCCTAAATGGTGGGGCAATCAATTGAAAAAGTTTCAAACAGAATACTGTGGCAGACTCTGTTTGCGAAGCAGAGTATATCGCGGCATCCGATGCTGCGAAGGAAGCAGTATGATTGTGGAAGTTCATCGATGAACTCAGAGTGGCACCCTCCGTTGATGGCCCTGTCTTATTATAATGTGACAATACTGGAGCCGTTGCTCAAGCCAAGGAGCAGAGATCCCATGAATGCACTAAACATATTCTGCACCGTTATTACCTTATCCGAAAGATCATGGATCGAGATGACATCGACCTTCAGAAGATCGATGAAAGAGAGAATCTGACCGATCCATTTACTAAAGCTCTCAGAATCTAAGAGTTTGATGATCACAAATCGAAGATGGGTATACGATACTGTATCGATTGACTTTAGTCCAAGTAAAAGTTATTAAAAAATGTGTCTCAAAGCCAATCGTTAGACGATTGTGCTCATCTTATAAACTGTATATAAATTTTGATTAATAAAAATTATTTGATATTTTTATTACAAATTGACCATCTTTGAACTCCTGTGTTGTAATGAAGTTCTTAGGACTATATATATTAATTGACAAAAGAAAATTTATTGTTAAGTCCTTAAAATTATTCGCGATCAAATAATACGCTATTACTAGGACGATAGCGATATCAAGTGTAGGTCATTGTGTGCCATATGAGTTGGTTGTCCTCTTAACCAAGGAGTGTGGAGATACTGTTATGACATACAGATGAAATATAGAAGTACATTCGCATCGAACGTGACCATGTGCCGAGCACTCAGCTATTAAAAGTAGCTTGTGAAGGATATGGATATAAGTGTCCTTCCGACCTGAGACCACCACGGTGACTTATAAGCAACTCACTGTACTTTAATATCAGACTATCTGAGTTTCTAACTTAGTAACGGAAGGATACTAGATACAGTCAAGTACTTATCAAGTCAGTGTGTGAGTCAAGATGGAATTGATCCCTCTAAATTGATAGGAGATATGCATTAGTGTATTTCAATTTAGCAAAATCTTGATCAGAGTCATCCATGAGATGGATTTGAAAGGTTGAAATACAATGTAGTCGACTTAATTAGGGTTGATAGTTAAGTCATCTTGAGCATTTGGGTCAAAGGGATGAATTATACGATAACCATACACCAGTAGGTTCTAGAAGGTTGTTTTGCAACACTTCGATCCATCCGGTCGTTGGGTCATCATTGCTAGATGATTTTATCGATTGGTATAAAAAGTTATTCCTATGCTATCGACTTAGGTTCGAACCTATAGGATCACACGTATTAGAAGATTTAATCAGATCTGATGGCTGAAGAGTCCAATTGGATTGTGACTCTGGTGAAGAGTCCTACTTAGACTAGGACTCAGTGGGAGAGTTCCACTGAAATTGGGACTCCATCATTTATAAAAAATTAATTAGTAATTAGATTACTAATTGACTCAATTTGATTGAGTAAAGAGCTTTAGAACAAGTCTAATTGAATTAGATCCAGTTTGACTCAGATTGAGATTGATATGATCAAACCCGATTACAAAAAAAATTTGATCATGATTCGATTAAGATTTGGACTCGGTTAATTTCTAATTGGATTAAGAATTTGATGAGATATTTAGATTTTTAATTAGATTAGGTTCATTTCTATCAGTAGTTTCAATCCAAATTTGATTTGGATTAGAATTGAATTAGAAATGAAGAGTTCAAGTCAGACTATGACTCTATCCTTATTTTTTGCGCCACATCTAGATCCATGCCAATTTTTTCATGTCTAATTGGATTTAGGTTGTGATTTTTGATGTTATGAGAGAGGATCTAATAAGGGGGATCAGCTATAGTTGATGAGTCATAATATTATCTCTTGCCTAATTCGAATGCGGTCTGAATTGAAGATAAGATGCAGACTAGAAAAGAGATTTTTCGTATATGATATACTGTTGGAGCTATATTTTTTTTTAATTTTTTTTATGAAATCTTTTGGTGTGTGAGACTCTAGATTTTTTCTCCATATCTTAATAATTTTTTATAATTTTTGAGGATGCCAAAAGGGGTTTTGGCGTTGATTCATGGTATCTTTTTTTGGAAAGTTCTAATTTTTAGTCTATAAAAAGGGGATCCCTCTCTTGGACATCCCATGATCAATTTTCTTATAGATTTTTTATTTTCAGAGCCTCTTCTCCTCCTCCTCCAGATCTCCTATCACTTTGGAGTGTCCAAGGTGCTTGTAGAAGAAAGAAGAGGTCAGCTATCGAAGTTGTTTGCAGACTAGCTTCTCCGAGCTCTTGATCTACATCAGTCTTTGCATAGATTTTTCTATTGAGGCCAGATGACTTCGTGTGGCTGTGAGTGACCTGAGAAACATCCTCTCCAATCGTTGGATCAGAGAAGATCAAGATCAAAATTTATTTGATAACAATTTTTAACTTATTTTGTTCCTATAGTAGATCTAATAGTTAGATCTAGAATTTCAGCATCGATGAGATTGATGTGATTTTTATTTTCAGATTTAAAGCATATATTTTTTATATCAAAGATCCTGATGTAGTAGTCTAAGATTAGATCTTATATATGTGATTAGGATTAAATTATTTAATCTATTATTTCTGCTACATAAAATTTTTTTAATTGTATGTACTGCCCTACTGCAAATATTTTTCACGTTGGATATGCTAAACTAGATGAGATAATTCAGTCCTTAATCACTTCTATGAGATCAAAGGTGATGGCTATGCCAGATCCTATCTATTTGGGATGGACAGGTGTAGCGCACGTTGAAGAGATAAGTCAGTTGAGATGACAATGATAGCTCATACACAGATTAGACCTCATGGATGCCTCAGCTCAGTATGGAGATGGACTCCTCAGCTTATACAACAGTCGTGTTGATGACCTGAGAACTTGAAATATCTTGTGATGTAGCACTGATTCGAGGTGCTCACAGTAACCACCATAACAATATATATATATATATATATATATATATATATATATATATATATATATATATTATGCTGCATGAAGGTTTCAGGGAGTACTGATGTGGGTGAAGATAAAGGGAGATCTAGGCTCTGGGCGTTGGGACATCGTGATGAACTTGCATAAGAAGTTCATATTTATTGGGGGTGTTCGAATGGGGACCCTCCGATGCTTAAGTCAGCTAGAGCTTTAAGCACAATAGAAGAGAGAGAGAGTTTGCGAGTTTTGGTATAGCTTAACCTAGCACAACCTACCTCGAGGGTCCCTTTCATACCTCTTTATAAAAAAGGTGCTATTGATCATCATGCCTAAATCTGGTTGGTTGTTCTATTGGACCATGGTCTATCAGGCTGTTAGGATAGGAAATCTGGTAGTCAGAGGTTGTCAGTCGTAGGTAGTGGTCACATTCTGACAATCCCTTAGGAGATTCTTGGCAGTAATCTATATGGCTAAACTGATCAATGGATTGGGATCGGCATATAGCTGAGGAGTTGGCTTGGATGTATCCTTATCGTTGTTGGCTGTGGAAAGTTATCTTTTGTGGTAAAGTCCTGATCATGTGGTCGATAAGAGCCTGAATCGAGGGATTGAATGAGAGCAAATGGGATCCTTTCCTCCTGGCTCTTCATGAAGGTGATGATCAGTCATCGATCATGGTTATCGGCATAGGGCCGATGATGAAGTCAGCAATAGCGGGCTGATATCTTCAATATGTGATCGAGGAGGATGTTCAGGCTCGAGATCTTATGAAGTCACTCGCTCCGTTACCAAGATGTTTGGACAATATTCATCATTTGGAGTCTATCTCGGTGCCTCAGCCAAATTGAAAGATACTTCCAAAGATGAGATCTGACAGCAGTAGATGAAATGGTATGACCCCACAACATACATACATACATACATACATACATACATACATACATACATACATACATACATACATACATACATACATATATATATATATATATATATATATATATATTTATGTATATGATTTTAGAAGGACAATGACAGTCTTAATAAATCATTTAGTAAAAAAGCAAAGAATTATTAAGCATGATTAAAGAGCAGATAAAGTTGTTAGGTGAGTGGCCGTCTAAAATAATTTCTAAATTAGTTAGTCTCAAAGGAGCATGGGAAACTCACTTTCTAAACAAGAAAAAAAGTAGAAGTATTTTTTTTCTATTATTTTTATATAGTCATTAGTTCTAGATAGAAATTTTTTTTGATGATATAACCACTAGAGGATCAAAATAGAATCTTAGCCATGGCTAGAATCATTAGATCTCTCTCTCTCTCTCTCTCTCTCTCTCTATATATATATATATATATATATATATATATGTGCACGTGTGAGTGCGCTTTCCAAGAAACTAATCTTTAACTAATCAAGTTACTGAAATGCCAAATCAAGCATATTAATTAATGGGTTCTATTAAGGTCAGAGATAGGATATGGTCGTGTCACAATAAAAGGACTTTCATAATTTCTAACAACATATGATTTACATAAAAAACTAAAGCAAACAGAAAGTTAATAACTTATAGATGAGTGAAATAAATTGATAAGATTGGTTTCATAAGAATATTTGAGTATCAAGGCAAAGGGATGATCATAATAAAAAGGGGAGGAACAAGTCGTCTCTACTGTTTTCAAATGACAAGGAGTAAGTCAACTCCTTTGGTTGTATGTGAGACTTGTGCTATTTTCTTGACATAGATAGATGTCTACCATTAACTTTGTGAGTTGGAGTCTAGTCATGGAAAGACTCCACTCTATGGGTCTCTCATCCCTTATGTCGGAGCAAGTTGAATATCTAATCTATGGGAACCTCAATATTCATGAAGACATAGGTCAAATCTTTGCCCCGTGCCACTCGACATCCATGTAAGAGTGAATTGAATCCTTGCAATTTGGACAACCTCTAAGTAATACTTTGGATCCTAGAATCCTAGTAGAGGATTGTTAGACTAAGTGGTCTATAGAATTGTAGAAAACCAATGCCTAATAATAGAGTTGTATATGGAAGGGCATCAAATGAATCTTTTTTACTTCTTTTATCATGTAGGTTAGAAATTATTTTTGGAAATAACTTCATTTAAGGAGTAGTTTTTGATTATGCTAACTCCTCTAGTGGTTATCGTTAGTTTTTTATATGAATTATTCTCCTTCGTATGGTTGTTCTTGCAAATAACTATCCTATATTCCGATAACTTCCTTTACAAAATTTATTTCACAGCAAATCACCCATATGTAGCCTTTTGTGTGAGTAACAAGCGGCCAAATATGAACATCTCAAGTATCATAGTAGAAATAATTAACTAAAAAATTACTGATCTAATATTTTTAATCATTTACTACAGTTAGTTGATAGATGATTAATTTTTGGTTATAAAAACAGTTCTCACACTTCAATAAAAATGGATATTTTTGTCAATCCAATTAAGTATAATTTCAAATATCTCAATCAATTATGTAGACTATAGTATATCACCATAACATTAATCCATTGACTATGCATATGAATTATCATATAAATCACTATTTTAAAATCTACTAGACATGCAATTAACCATGATATGGGCCATAATTTCGAATAGATTAATCATGTTGATCAATTATGATAATGACCATAATGTTGAATAGGCAGATTATATGCATTGATCATGATAATGTCCATAGTTTTGAATCGATTGATCATGCCAATCTGCCCCAACAAGGATCATAGTTTTAAATTGGTCGACCATATTGACCATAATAATAATCGTATTGCTGCATATGTCGATCATACTTATTGAGCATCATAATGATTATAGTTTTGAATAGTAAATCATGCATATCAACCATTGTAGTGACTATAGATTTTGCATGGTCCATAATATTCATCGACCATGATGGTAATTATAATTTTAATTAAAAAAAATTGTCACACATTCAATCATGATTATTCTTTATGGACCATGTATGTTGATTTATTATTGGTCGATTTAAAATTTCTTATAGTCTATAGTCCAGAGCAAATACTTTTATTGATTTTTCTAATCAATTCGAATGATGCATGCATGTATTTTAGTATTTTGACCTTTTTAATCCAATTGTGATGATCCCTTACAGCATCCAATTGATTTGCTATTCTAACCAAATCATGATGATTTTTCTAGGTTTAAAATTAATAGACTATATGAACTAATCACTCACCTGCATGTATGCCCGAGCTTCAAATGATTTGACTATACCTGTTCAATGACTAATTGGTCTAATCCGAGCCAATGTAATGATTACCGCGGAGTTTTAGATTAAAAGGTCACATGAAATAATAACTGTGGCTTGCATGGGCCGCCCAATTCTCTCTTAAATTCCAGCCATATAGTTGGTATTTAAACAATCACCCAGCTTTCCTATGCTTTCTATATTAGATTTTTTGCAGTAATATTTGATCAATTTTCAACCTTCCAACTGAAGATCTTGTTGCTGCTTAAATCAGTCAAGGTCGAAAGATGGACGTCTGATCCTCGTATAGGAATACTGGTGCTGGAGTGACTTGCAAGACAAATCTCAAATCAAAAGTTGTGGCTCCAATGAGGACTCTCGACACTCAGGTTAGAAAAGCAGAGAACAAAAGAACAGTAATGAATTCTTTGAGAGAGATTTGATTGGACTTATCTGAGTCCTCGGAGTTTCGATTGTTTATATAGAAGGATGTCGGATAGCTAGGTTGTTAGCTGTGAGATTGCACGATCCTGAGATTGCCGTCAAACTGGACGAAATAATTCTGTCCTTAATCGTTCCTGTGAGATCATGAGAGATGGTTACGCTAGATCTTATCTATTCGAGATGGACAACTGTTATGCACGTTGAAGAGATAAGTCAGCTGAGGTGACATGGGCAGCTCATATAGAGGTTAGATCTCGTGGATGCTTCAGCTCAACATGGAGACAGACTCCTCAGCTCATACAACGATCAGCGATCGTGTTGATGATCCAATAATTTAAAATATCTTGTGATATAGCGCTGATCTGAGGGGCTCACGATAACCACCGTGACACCATCTCCCTGCTCCTGAGTCTGAGAATTAGACTAAAAGAGTACTCTAAAAGTACTTTGGATCCAATGCCACGCACTTCTGCCTTCACGCTTGCCTTCTACACTTAAAGCACATGACGTCAGTCTAATGTGACTGATGCGGACAAGCATAACTGATGGGATCACCCAAACGATGGTCCCTTCAAGGTTTTAATTACTTTACGGTAGCTTTTCATTTTCTTTCTCCTTTAAATTTGTGCTTTGAAGGCACAGGTAGCCATAGATCTTCTTTTGTACTGATTATTCATCATAATTTTTTGAAGTAAAATGGATTCATAGTGTGTGAAGAGATTTGAGCAAATTTTGACTCGTAGAAGGTAGATCATGATTCTGGTTGCTGAAACGAAACCCGCGATCTAGGAAGAAGAACATGCCGCTCTTGCTGTTGAGCCCACGGCCCCACCATTGGAAGTTGTGATGCAAGATTCTTCAGAGAAAGTTTTGGTCGATGGGGCACCGATGGAGATAGCATAAAAAATGAGCACCGAGGGATGCTTCGAAAAAGTTTCGACTGAGGTAGCATGGATGGAGAAGGTGGTCGACAACCCAGAGAAGGATCTAACGATGATGATGGAGATTGGGGGATCTCTGGAGATGGTGACTACTGCTAGATGCTTTCTTGCATCCACTTCTCATATGGAATCCTCAGATTCGATGCCTCGTGCTCCATCCATAGAAGAGATCCTCCAATCCATAGTGAAGTACTTGAGGAACCTCATACCACCAGTCGAGAGGTTGTTCCTCAATGAACAAAGGGGAGAGAAGCGATCTGTCGATATTTTAAGATCCCTTATACATGTGGGCCAATGTTTGACGAGCCTCATCCGTTCCAACCTTGATGTTCTGATGACAAAAAAAGAGGAGATCAACTTGCTGAAGTATTGGTTAGAGCATCTAGAGAGAGATAATACTGAGCTGGCCAAAGAACTCAACTTTATAGAGGAGACTTTTCAGGAGGTCCAAAAGTCGATCCTCCATCGGGATGAAGAACTGCAGTAGACCGAAAGACAGATTGAGGCTCTTGAATGACAGAAATCCAAGACCGAT
Organism: Elaeis guineensis; assembly: GCF_000442705.2. NCBI lineage: Eukaryota > Viridiplantae > Streptophyta > Magnoliopsida > Arecales > Arecaceae > Elaeis > Elaeis guineensis. The sequence continues at coordinate 165,889,068 of NC_025993.2, read as the reverse complement.
AGAAAGATTGAAGATCTCGAAGGATGGATTAGAACCCTCGAGAAATAGAGATATGAAGCTGAGAGAGACTGTCACCGGATCTGTGATGAGCTGGAGCATCTAAGGAGGACACTTGAAGCGAAAAGAGGTTCTCCTCATCTTTAAACTCACTCTCAGAGCTCCAATGGTGGTCCGTCCAAGAGGACTAGAACCTCTAAAGGGCCGAGCCATAGAGAGAGAGCTCTTCGAGGAGACAGGTGCTCTGCTTCTAAAGGAGTTCAGGCCTCCCTAGAGCCGCTCTTGGGAGTCTAGGAGACCAAATCGAAGGTGGAGGTCTTGAAGAAGAGGTTGGAGGAGGGAAAGATAAATCATAAACTTTTTTGAGATAAATTTATAGATCAAGAGATTTTACTCAAACATACTGAAAGCAGGAGAAAATAGCTAAAAAAGGAAGGGGCTAAGATCATAGCCCAAGCTTACAAGATGGCGTTCTTCACAGACTTCGAGAAGTGTAAGTCCATTATCCAGATGTACCTTCTTTCTGACTTCATCAAGCATCTTCAAACTGATTGTTTGGATGAGAATTTAAAGGCGGTGTCGTCGAATAACTAGTTGAGGTTTATAATGACATCTTATTTTCTAAATGAGATGGATAAGATCGATGCAGTCGTCCAGACTAAGGGTGTCGTCAGTACTGAGGAATACCATCCCACAGATGGCTGTCCCGGCAATCCTCCTAAGAAATGATTTATGTCCTTTTCTTCTTTTATTTTTTGTGATCCGATGCCCCTGGTCTTGTAATAGAATCTCCATAGGAACAGATGTATTCTTCTTTTGATGAATATGAATTATGCTTTTAAATATGTGAATCAAAGTCTTTAACATATGCTCGATCCCTGGCTATAACTATAAAACTTGATTAGAGTAATAGCCATGGTGAATACTTAGCCTGTATTGTACTTCAAGCAAAGCACGAGTCGAGCTGAAGTTAGGACAAAAATTCAAGCTGGTTCTAGCTGTGGTTAGAATTACAAGTATGGTAGAGATTATAATTCTCATTTCGATCCGAAATAAATTTTCATACCTGTCGTACAGATTTTGAAAAGATTGAAATTCGAATTTCATCCATGTGAGAGTAATTGACGCACATCTTTTCAAAATCAACACGTGAAGACTACGAATGGATGTGATTGCATCATACTGCATAAGCAATATCAAATACCTTCCGCATTCCAACTTGAAGTCCCAGGGCAGGTGATCGAGTCTGCCATCCGCCTTCAGGATATATGAGCTTCTATGAGGAGTGCTTCCAAGCTGGGCTGAAGCTTCCTCTCCACCTCTTTTTTGTGACACTCCTCTAATACTTTGAAATAACGTCATGTACGGTGGTGCCGAATACATGATGGCATATCTGCGACTTTACCACGGTATGTGTACTAACTGGGGTTGTGCCAAATATTATATTTTTTTATTTTCTCTTCAGCCTCAAGTGGCATCCAGACTCGTGCGGGTGGTGGTACATGACTCCATGAAAAAAGAAAGACGACTTCCACCTGACATTTCTGGGTATGCCTTCCGTCGTGCACGGATGGAAGCCAAGATTTCTCTTCGTTTAGCAGACATCAAGGGAAAATTAAAATTTTACCACCTGAGGCGAAGTCTGAGAAACTATGCTAAAGGAACCTTCGATGAACAAGAGCCTAGAGCAGGAGATGGCAGCTCTGCGGAGCTTCAGAGTTCTAAAATTGAATGAGCTGTTGTCGGCTTAGGTGCTGTTTAATGTCGGTATCAGTCATGTCGCTCCTCTAGGTATGTGAGTCAGTTGTTCTGAGCTTAAATCTTCTGATTTTGTTCGTCTTACAATTTAATCATCATGATTGCAGAGCTGGATGCTTGAAAGAGCTTGAGCCCGCCAAAGAAGAAGAAGAAAATCCTACAGAAAAGAGGTGTCAAGCTTGCCACTGGATGGAGCCTCTGGGCCAGAGTCGGAGATTCTGCACAATCGACTTTGGAGACCAGAGAGTCTGAACCTTTTCACCCAAAAAATCATGAGATTATGTGGATAAAAAGTGGATTGCCTACCATATCAGCTACCGTAGGTTACTAGGTGGGTCGTGCAGACTGAGGCCCGAAGGAGGTGATTCTGAGTCTACTTGCTCCTCTCAGCTCAGCGATCCGACCAGCTTCACCCACTATCAGATCCTCCTCGGATGAGGCACCAGTTGAGGTTGCCGGTGCATCTGAAACTATGCCAGCTAGGCTAAAGTTTGAGGTCTCAGCACTGAAATACCCCATGCTGATGAGCGAGCTACTCTTCGAACTGCTCCTCCCTATCGATACGAATAAGTTGCTGAACGTTCTTCGGTGGGAGATGAAGAGAGGAGCCATGGATTGCCTCATTTGGATATGTTGGGGCTTTCTGATTTAGCACTTATTGTGTGCTCATTTATCACTTATGAATTTTTCTTCACTTACCAGCTCACCCATTACTTGAATGGATATATTGAAAGCTTCCATGAGCTAGCCAAACAGGTGAAGAAGTCTGGGCTCGAAGTTGAGATGCTCAAAAGAGCAAAAGAGAAGGCCGAGAAGGAGGTTGGAGAAGTCTTCATGAAAGCCAACACCATCGAGAGGAGAGTTGAAGATGCTGAGGCGGCGTTGAGGAAGGCTATTGAGGAGAATTCTCGATTGCTGGGCAAAGCAATAGAGTTCGAAGCTCAGGTAAAGAGAAATACGATCGCTAACGAAGAGAACTCTCGCCTACAAAAGGAAATAAGAGAGCTGAAGGTCCGATTGAGGCCTGAGGAGAAGCGAATAGTCAAGGTCACTTCTAAGACTATGGAGGACTTTCAGACCTCAAAAGAATATGAAAAAAAAAGAGTTGACTATTCCATCGATGCCTATGATATCGGAAGGCAGTCTATCCAAGCTCAAGTTGCTGTCAAATATCTGAATCAGGATTTGAATTTTTTAGATGAAATCTAGGATCCTACCATGATGGATATCTCAGTGGCAGGCACCTCAGCTCTAGGCATCGTCCTGTAATTTCTGTAATTCTTTTTTTTGTATTTTAGGATCATTGTAAAAAAATTTTGAAAGAAATAAAATGAGTAAAATCCTTTATCATACTTCTGCTACGTGAATTTACTCATGCCAATCTGAGGTAATTTAATTGAACGATAATCTCATTCTGCTTCTTTAAATACAAACGATTATAGAGAATGATAGTCGATGACTCATTCGATAAGACCACGTCTGAGAGACGGTATGGAGCTTATGAAGATGCGCCACATGGGCACACTTTATTTTGCGAAGTATTGCAAAAATTTATTTTCACTCTAGAGAAATCGCGTCATTAACTGTTTGGCCATTCACTCCTGAAAAGTATCGCTTGGCAATTGAATGTGACTGCTAGCACTTATAAATAAGAAACCAGAGAGCAAAGGAATCTCTACTTCTCCTTCTGTGGCAAGAAATCCCCTTCTTCGCCTACCGCCATATCATTGCCTTTGAATCTGCCATCCTTGGAGTTAATTAAGCAATGGATGAGAGAGCAGAATGCCTTTGTAAGGGATGTCTGTCGGAGGTATTTAGCCTATGAAAGGGAGAGAGCTAGGCGGGCCGACGCATCCTCTTCTTATGGGGTCCTTCCTTATCTACCTCCTACGACTAGGCTCCCCCCTCAGCTTGAGCACATCCCATCTGCAATTCAGGAGTACTGCATTACAGAGTTTTAAAATTCTGTGGTATTCAGGAAGAAAATGCTCAACGTCACCGTTGCCACCTTCATCCAGGGCTTCGATGATTGTAAGGCCATCTGTTGAAGATAATATCGTATCTAGAACTTTACGACATATAGGTTGGCAGTACCGATGAAGAGGTAGAGATCTCAACAGATGAAGATTGAATCAGCTCATCTGGATGGTGAGGAGGCGAAGTCCTTGATGGATGAAGATCGAACCAACTTACCTGATCGTTCCAATACTTCGTTGATTACAGCGGGATGTCCCTCCTCATCTTCTTTTTATCTTTCTTATTTTTTTTTCTTATTCACAAGACAGTGCCTAGAGCAACCGTCCTCTCTTTGTAAAGTGTTCGAAATATCAGCTTTTATTTTGTAAAGAACTTGGAGCACCGACTTTTTCTTTATAAAGTGCTTGGAGCACTGACTTTTTCTTTATAAAGACTTCAATGAATAAAAAGGAATACTTTATTTTGAACGTCTTTATTTTGATTCCAATTTTAAATTTGTATCTATAAATTTTGCTCAGCTCATAGAGAATAGCACAAGTAGATGCTCAGATCAGCGTAAGAAAATGCTTATTGCTCAGCTCAACATAAGTAAGGATCCGAATAGCTTAGATCAGTATGAGGAAATACTCAGTGCTCAGCTCAGTATGAGTAAGATTCTAGGTAGCTCAGCTTCAGTATAAATATATTTAGGATGACTTTGATTGAAGTGAATATATTTAGAGTAGTTTGGAACAACTTGAATATAGTCTGGTCGTCCGTGGATTTGAGACATCATAATAATCACCTCAACACTACCTCTCTATTTCTGAGTCTGAGACAATACCTCAAACGGAAGGAGTACTGTTGAAATAATACCTCTGACCATATGTTGTCCATTTTTTTATTCTTCTTCTGAAGAAACAGTGTGTGCCGGTGGCGATCTTGTGCCAATAGCATCCAGGGCTCTTTAGCGGCATTTTGAGGGTCTAATTAGTTATCCCTCATGAGTGATGTTGTATGCCTGCAGCGATCTTGTGCTTACGGCATCTAGTACTTCTCATCTTCGTGTGAGAGAGTGTGTGCCAGTGGTGAGCTTGTGTCTACGGTATCTTGTACTCTCAACGATATTTCGAAGATGTGATTAGTTATCCCTTACGAGTGATATTGTGTGCCTATGACAATCTTATGCCTATGGTATCTAACACTTCTCGTCTTCGTGTGAGAGGCAGTGTGTGCCAGCGGCGAGCTTGTGCCTATGGCATTTTATACTCTCGACGATGTTTCGAGCGTGAGATTAGTTATCCCTCACAAGTGACGTTGTGTGCCTGCGATGATCTTGTGCTTACGGCATTTAGCACTTTTCATCTTCGCACAAGAGATAGTGCGTGCCAACGGTGAGCTTGTGCCTATGGCATCTTGCACTATCGATGGCATTCTGAGGATCTGATTAGTTATTTCTTTGAAAATTTTTTCAAGGGTCTCCCTCCACTTCTTGCGTGACTCGAGCTCTGCAGGAGTCTGGTAAGTTAGCCCCACCTCAGAGTCACCGAGATCTTCTCGAGGGTCTGATAAGTTAACCCTCACATTAGTTGACCGTAATTATAGTTCAGGATCTTAAGTAGGAGGAGGTAACTCTCGGAGGACTCGGATGCCCATCTCAAATTGATGGTCCTATAAAATTTATTTTCATGAAAAATATTGTTATATTATTGGTAATATATATGGAGGTTCGTCGAGTTTCATGACTTGAAAATTAGAGTCCCATCGAGCTGTTTTAGCCTATAAGTCTGGACGTACCACTTCATCCACTCGGCAAGGACCTTCCCAGTTGGGCAATAGCTTCCCCTGCTTGGTAGGCTGTGAGACTTCGACTCGTCGCAGCATCAGATCACCAGCTTGAAACTCTTTTGGCTTAACCTAGGAGTTGTAATATCTGGCCACCCGTTGGCGGTAGGCAGCCATTCTAATAGTAGTATGTTTTCTACTCTCCTCTATCAGATCAAAATTGACACAGAACCACACCAAACTGGTGTCCTCATTATATTCTTCGATCTTGAGGGAGGAAAGTCCAAACTCCACGAGAATAACTACCTCAGTCCTGGAAGCCAAGTTGAAGGGTGTTTTATCAGTTGGAAGCCTTTGAGTGGTCTGAGGCAGCTCGGCTCTTGACAAGCATATTATCAACATATGCCTCCATATTGCGGCCAAGCTGATCTCTGAAGATTTTGTCCACCAACTGCTGATAGGTGGTCCCTATATTTTTTAGACCAAAGTGCATTGTTCTGTAACAATAGAGCTCATGATCAGTAACAAAAGCTATTTTTTTCTCATATTCAAGTGCCATGCGGATTTGATTATAGCCCACGAAAGCAGCCATAAAGCTGAGGAGCTCATGCCCCGAGGTGGCATCCATCAATTGATCGATCCGAGGCAAAGGATAGCAGTCCTTAGGACAGACTTTGTTGAGGTTGATAAAATCGATACACATATGCCATTTTTTGTTTGCCATCTTGATCAGCACAATATTTGCTAGCCAGTTCAGGTACATGACCTCCTAATAAAATCGATTTTGAGTAGCTTATCGACTTCCTCAGCTATGACCTTTTGACGCTTTGGGGCAAAACTCTGCTCTTCTGCTTTACCGACCAATAAGTTGGGTCTATCCTTAGGTGATGGGATATCCCTCAGAATTGATGCCGGACATGTCTGCAATATATCGATGAAAAGATCTGCATTCTCCTGCAAAAGATTAATTAACTAGTATTTGGTTACCTCATCTAGATGTGAGTCGATTTTCACCATCCGGCTCGAGTTCTCCTTCCTCAGCAGGCCATCTAAAAGATCCTCGGTTGGTTGGGGGCGTCCGTCAATCAGGTCCTCCCTAGCATCCAAGCCTATCGGGAGCTCGGGCTGGATCTCTATTGGGGCCGGTTGATTCTCTACTCTCAGCTTGGCGGCAAAACATTCACGAGCCATGGCTTGGTTGCCTTGGATCTGTCCCACTCCATGCTTGGTCAGAAACTTCACTATCAGATGGTAGCTTGAGACGACAGCTTTCAAAGTTCATAGGCTAGGATGGCCGAGGATGGCATCGTAAGTCGAGGATAGCTTGACCACTAGGAAGTTAACTTGAATTGTCGTTCACTTTGGTGGGGTTCTCACAGTGAGAGGTAACTTAATCATTCCCTTCGAAAACACAAAACTTCTGGAGAAACCCTAAATTGGGGTATTGAACCTACTTAACCAGCTAGGTCTAAACCCTATTTGGGTGAAGATAGAAAAATACAAAATGTCTACTAAGCTTCCATTATCTATAAAGACATGGTATACATTAAAATCAGCGATGTTCGTCATTACAACCACCGCATCATTATGCGGGGCGAGCACACCCTTTGCATCATGCTCGGTGAAGGTGATGATCTCCTCCGCCCCTCCAATAATCATGTGGGCTTCTCCTCAAATGGGTCGCTCTTCTTCCGTCACTTGCCCTCCGACTTGCTGTTGCTCCTACTGCATTGACACTTGCTACGACTAAGGTAGAGGGAGAGGCGGTTGAGACAAAGAAGGTGGCTACTGAACCCTCGAAGCTCGACGTTGAAGAGCTGCTCTCCAAATAAAATGATTCAGCCATCCCTGCCTGACAAGTCTCTCGATCTCGTCGTAAAGCTGGTGGCAGTCTTCAGTATCGTGATCATGATGGTAAAAATAGTATTTATTCGGATCTCAATGATATTTTGATCTTGTTCTTATCAGTCGAGGCTCAAGTAACTTAGATCCCACTTGTAACAACACTTTCTCCGAGAAACAGTCAGGGACATGTAGTTATTGTACTATCCAGGAGATGATGGTCGTCGAACCCTTCTCGGAGGACTCCAGGATCGATGATTTCGACCCCCATTATTCCACCTCTAGGGTGGGGATCGAGAGTGCTGATGACTTTTCTCCTCTCATTTTGGATGGTGCTCCTTACTGGATCCCATTGTGGCTGAATCGATAGGAGTATCCTCGACAAAGGCCCCTTCCATGTGGGCATACTTCTTCATACAGACAAGTATATCTGGGAGATCTCGAAGACAAGTCTTAATTAATGACTTTTTCAAATCATTTTTTAGCAGACCACTCATCATTGCGACCATTGCGGTCAATTGGTCTAGATTTTGGACCTTCAAGATCGCCACGTTGAATCTATTCATGAAAGAGCGGATCAACTCGCCCTCTTTTTGCTTGATGATATGAAGGTAGTCGGATCGCTTCTACTATCGTCAACTGCTGACAAAATAATTGATGAAAGATCGGCACAAGTCTTCAAAAGAATGGATAGACACCGGCCTCAAACTCGAGTACCATTACCGAGCGATCCGATTGGAGGAAACACTTGACAGAGGATTGTATCTGATGCTCCCTGAAGGAGCATGGTTGCCTTAAAAGTTTTGACATGATCAACAGGGTCGATGGTCTCATTGTAGACCTCCAGTTGAGGCAGTTTGAAGCACAGAGGGAGTGGTTCCTGCACAATTATCGGGGCGAAGGATGGCTGGCTGTTATATCCTTTGTAAGGCAGCGTCGAGGAGCTATTATTGTTGAGAAACTTTTCTATTTTCTAGCTCAACTGTTGATCGAGCTTTTGGAACCGTCTTTTAAAATCAACTTCACAGATGGTACCAGTCTCAGAGTGTAGAGGAGATTGGCATCCGAGGGTTGAGTCATGATCCATTTGTGGGCTTGGAGATCACAGTCTGACCGACTGCTAGGCCTGAGGATAACTTTGATGAGTCAACCTCCTCTCTGGACTTTGAGGAGATGCCTGAGGCTCTAGTTGAGGTGGTGGCTATAAAGCCGCAGTCAAAGTAGGATTCTGTGGGGGCACCGCTATAGAAGATATAGACGGCACCATTGAGGGAACTGTATGATGCACCGTTGTAAGGGGTGCAGGAATAGTCTGAGAAGACTGTGGTGCTGCTTGAAAGGATGCGAGAAAGGTTTAGACCACTTGGACTGCGGTCGCCAGATGTTGAGCTTGCTAGAAGAGCTGACCGAATTGATCAGCCGTGGCTGGCACCGGTTGAGTCGGTTGAACCGATGGAGGGACGATCGGTTGAGCCAGTGGAGGGATTTTTGGTACCAGCGATTGAACTTGATTGTTAGCTTGATTGACCGTCTATCAGGAAGCAGTGGCATTGAAAAGTTGGAAAGATGTCTGTCTTTAAGCCATGAACGTGAATGTGGCCCTTCCTCTATCTGTTACTGCTTAAATCGGTCGAAATCAGAAGATGGATGCTTGGTTCTCATGCAGGGATGCTAGCGCTGGAGTGACCTATAAGACAAGTCTCAAATCAGAGGTTGTGATTTCGGTGAGGATTTTTCGACACTCAAGTTAGAAAAGCAGAGAATAAAAGAGCAGCAACTGACTCTCTGAGAGGGATTTGATTGGACTTATCTGGGTCCTCAGGACTCCAATTGTTTATCTAGAAGGATGTCGGACAGTTGGATTGTTAGTTGTGAGATTGTACGATCCTGAGATTGTTGGACCGTTGGACAAGTCAGATTGGATGAAATAATTTAGTCCTTAATCGCTCCCGCGAGATCAGAAGAGACGGTTATGCCAGATCTTATCTATTCGGGATGGACAACTGTCAGGTACGTTGAAGAGATAAGTCGACTGAGGTGACATGAGTAGCTCATACAGAGGTTAGACCTCATGGATGCTTTAGCTCAGTATGGAGACGAACTCTTTAGCTCATACGACGATCAGTGATCGTATTAATGATCTAAGAATTTGAAATATCTTATGATGTAGTGCTGATCTGAGACGCTCACGATAATCACCGTAACAGATTTTTCTTAGATGAACAAGACTCTCATAAGTATTTTTGTGCAAATGGTTAAGTAAGCTTAAACTTACTTTCAACCATGTGTTATTCTCGTATTCGTGTTGGAAGTCAAGGTTAATTGTATTATTCTGGCACCTATAATATACCAGCTCCAAGATTTTCTTGTATTCCCAGGGGCAATACTATATGATAACCTGCTCTACATATGAGTTATATCCTAGCATGGCACGGCTTGGATTGGTGATCTCTCCTAGTGAAATGGCCATGTCAATCCAAGAGATGTGTAATCTTAAGAAGAATAAAAAAAAAACCTACCATAAGAGTTATAAAAAATAGTACACACAAAGGTTGCAAAATGTCTTTAATCACCCGAGATCTTGTCCAAAATGGTTGGCTAGGAAGTTATCATCTCCGATCTTTGGCCTGGCTTAGGTATCTGAGATCCTTCCGCTAACAAATAATATGTTATTAAATACATGCTTGCTTAAGTTCTCACAATTCCATCTTCAAAAAATATGAAATACTTATCGAGATGATTTATCAATTACTTTGCAAAATAATACTATATGTTTGGATTTTGAAACAAATTGAAGCATTTCCATATGTTTAATAATTTGATATTTCCATATGCTATGCTGAAATCCAAAGTCTGTATCTAAAATGAACTCAATTGCATAGCACATCTAGGCCTATGGTTTGATTTAGACATCCTGCAAACTTATCTCCTTGGAACCCTTGTATTTCATTACTCCTTTGAGCTCATAGCCCTCCTCTCATCTATCACAAGGTTGCAATCATATAATTTCTCTTGCTTGTCCAAACCATGGATCAATTTTATCAACTATGAAGATTGATTTCCAACGAGAAGGGTAAAGTTGGCTTGCAACTTCCTCAGACATTGCTCTACTAAAATTTCTATCATCAATTATGCAGCTGATTGGTTTGCCAATAGCGAGTGGGTCCATATTTGACATATTCGAAGGAACCATTTTATTTTTGCATCCAGATTTTGCTTGTATTCTCTGCTCCGACATTATAGGTAATGCCCATCAACGAGATATTAGGTTAGCATAGTTTTTATTCTTAACGTTTTAGTTTGTTTCCTTTCTCTTTGCTTCTGTAGTTTTTCTTCTTCATGTTGTTCTTGTATGTCAAGTTATTAAAAAGAAAAACATTCTAATATTGAAACATGGGTCTACTTTCCAATAGTCAATTCTTGAAAACTAATTGAAAACTAAAAATTAGTGCCGAAGGTTCCCAATCAGTGACCTAAACCGACCAAAAAATTAATTGACGGAAAAGAAAACCGAAAAAAAGGAAAAAAAAAGAAAAAGGATCTCTGAAAGCCAAAAGCTACTACTTAAAGCCTAAGCAAACCTACCATGGACCATTTTCACGTAATAATCCAACAGCGTAAATGACAGCATATTCCGAGGGCATTTTAGTCCAAGATTAAATTTTCTATCACTAATTTCTTATTTTTTTTGTTCTATAAAACCAACCTATATATATCACCCCCCAGCTTCTTTCCTCACTTGGAATCCATTTCCTCCTCTCTGTCTCTCTCTCTCCCCCCCTCCTCTTCCCCACCCCTTGCACGATCTCATCGGGGTGACGGAAACCCTAACCCTAAACCTAATTTCCCTCCCAAAACGATCCTAGTCGCCTGCCGCTCCCCCTTCGTCGCCCAATCTCAATCTCCTTGTCTTTATATCTGTCCTTGTTGATCCGATTTTCGTAGCAGAAACCCTACTGCACTGTCGATTCTACTGCGATCGCGCGTTGGATTTCGGCGAGGTTCGACCACCATTGGGATCTCCGCGGCTGCTCTCCCCGCCCCGTTCTTGGTTTTGGCGATGCGAAATTCGAGATGAAGTTCAAGCGGAGAAGGGTTTTGGAAGTGGTACGTGGCAGCCTCTGGTCATCTTTATTCGTTTTTCTTGTTTTCTCTGCCCTATGTTTCTGTTCGTGTCTTCTTCTTGATTGCGAATTCTGATGAAAGACTCGATTATATATATATTTGTTCCGGGGGTTTCTTTTCCATGGTTGGAAAAATAGTTTTTTGATGATCGATAATATGATCATTGGTTTTTATAAATTGTTGTACTTTTTGCCTTTTTCGTTTTAACTTTCGGCCAATTTCTCGTGAAGCTTTTTATTTTTGAACTAGCCAGCAGTAAGTATCACAACAGATTTTTAGCATTTCCTTTGTAGATATGTTAGATTTCAATCGATCAAACTGAAACTTGTTGTTCTTGATCAAGAAAGGGCGAAATTTTATCATATGATCTGGCATTATGATTCGACCCCTATTTTTGGTGTCAGAGAGGTTTATACGATCTTATTTGTTGAAGGCATAAAACATGCAGAATTTCTTTGACGATATAAACTTTCTGTTTGGAGGATTGTTCTTTGTTAACTTGACCATGGAGGAAAAAGGTTTTCTGGAATATTGAAGCCCTGATACTGGCAAAAATACCTTTGTATACTATCATTCACAATGTTGAATAGCATACTATTTGTTGCTCGAGATTATTAAGTAGGTATGGGAACAATGTTTGTGCATTCCAGGATTCTCAATAGCTCCCTCTTTCTTGGCAGGATGCTTTGGCGTTTGTTATCGTGTTTCTCTGTTCTCCTTATCGTTTGTTCACGAATTACTGGTTTCTGTACTGTTTTTATTTATTGTCTCATTATAATCCTCTCTGTTCTCTTCATCAGCGTCTCACTTACTGCATTTTCTTTAGTGTTTTTAGTTGTTGGCTTCTCTTTGTACCTGGTGTGATTAAGTGTTGTTCCAGTCCTAGAAAATTTGGATATTTTAGCTCAGGTGTGAGGTCAATGAGAAAAATGGGTGCATAGATCATAGATATGTTGTTCACAGAATATTATGAAATATTATATGCATTCTTAGGCTAACCATCTTGATTTTTTGAGCTTTCTGCGAATCTACTGGAACAAAAGGAAAGGAAAAATGAGGGTTTTCAGAGAAGTTATTTCATGCTTTATTCTGATATACTAGCCTACTTTGTACTTGGATTGTATCCTAAATCACATATATGGCCTTTGAAAATTTAAAAAAATATCAGGAAAGTTGTACAAAACTTCAGGGTACTTAATTCTAAGCAAGCTATGAACATATTTAGTATGATCACTCCCTCCTGCATTTCATGATGCCCATTTGAGCAAGATATGTGCGTATGTTAAGCTACGGAAACTGCATTTAGCTTTGTTGTAATGGTACTTTAGAAGTTTTGAGATGTCTATGCTTGTGGTTATTCCGTTTGATACACAAGGTTCAATTGGTGCTCAAATAATGAATGCAAAAACTGGTCATAAAACTAGCAAATATATAAAAGAAATAAAATCTGCATTGAAACTGCAAGACAAAAGTTTCAAGATTAAAACCAGTCTGTGTATAAGGCCTGTTAAAAAATAACCAAGATTCATTCTGGAGTATTCTATTTTCATTATTTATTTTCTGTTTTGAGTTATGAAAATTTCATAATTTTTTTTTAAAGAGAGAAAAGGGTGCAGTTGATATAGACTTTACTTTGATTAGATGCTAGGAGAAATGGACTGATTCAGAGCAAAGCGAGGAAAAGACAACAGAAATTGTCCCTTAATATGAATATGAATTCTCTTTATACAATGAAGCTACTTTTGCTGATGGTGGACATATTTTAAAGATTATGTTTAGCTAAATATGTGCCAAATCTTTTTTTTTTTGCTTTTATCTTCAATTCTAGAATTCCAGAATACCTTCAACACCATGTGTAGCATGAGATGCTATAAGCTCTTTCTTCATAAGGTTTTGCCAAGCCCTAACCCACGGTTCGAGAACCCCATGCTGGTGCAAAAGTTGAATATATAAGGATAGATCAACTTCTTGAGGTCTGAGGTCGGGATGCTTGGTGACGTTGGAAGCTAGTGTTTACAGCTGCATATGTTGAAGGATTCACTTTGTTTAAATAAACATTTTTCTATTGTTTGTGTCCTGCACCAGAAATTTGGAAAGATTTATAATCTGTCAGATTTATGCTCAGTTGTTAACTCAGAAAAATTAGTAGTTCAGAGGATATGATAATTGGAAGAGAAGTTGAAAATGTAGAATGAAAAGAGAACAATCAGAGAAGAAGAAATAAGGGGGAAAAGAAAATAGAGTAGGAAATAGCAAAACCTTAGGTTACTTCTTTCTTTTCATCAAGTGATTGGATAAACTTGAAAAATTGCTCCCACAAAAATGATTGCATGCATCCAATAGTCTCCACGCCCTGATAACATCAAAGCTTGACACTTGAATGAAACTAAATCCTAAAACGTAAAAGAACAAACCCTAGAGGCACCAAACCCCCAAAATAGTTACTGGCTTACTGCTATTTTACTATGAATAATATTTGGCTACAATATCATAAATAAGCACAGCAAAAGGGGGACAATATGTAAAATAAAAAGAAAAAGTGAAAAATTCATCTGGTCTGGTCTTAGGCTGTGAATTGGACCTTTTCTCCCTTCGCCCTTCTCTCTTGCCTTAAGGTCTTTAAGCTTGAGTTGTTCTTGCCATGGGAACTACCTTTTTTTATTTTTTTCGGGGGGGTGGGGGTGGGGGTGGGGGGGGGAGCAGTTGTGGGGCCAAGGGGGATGCCTAGGCTGAGAAGCTGCTCATCTAGGCTGCCACAGGCCTAAGTTTTGAAACAATAGTAAAACCTGAGATGTTTCAGGTCTGAATTAAAATACATGGATTTGATCGTAAAATCATGTCTAAGTCCCTTGGTGTATTATTAATGCTGCATTATATGGATTTCCATCTATTTCACTGTACAGCACACATCATATGTCCTACCTATTTGGTCCTTTGTCTTGGTGCTTCGTTATCCTGTCTGATATAGGAACACTAATGTTTGACTTTGCAAAACTTTGGGTCTTCACTCATTTTGTCTTATTTATTTATTTATTTAATTTTCAAAGATGCACCTAATTCTGTTAAAGGAATATAATAGAACCAAGGTTTAAAATCCAAGTCTCAAGCCTGACTAGATCCAGCATTAGCGGTTTCTGTGGTTTTGGTCTCTCATATAACAGTATTACTCTTTCAATACATGAAAATTAAATTTTTTAAATATTTCTAAATTCAAATATCAAGAAAATCGAAAGTGAACTAAGAGAATTTCTTGCCTGGTGAATATTCATTATTGACTTATTGACAAATTTTCCAATCATTCTAGAATTTCATGTCAGTTGTTCTCCCAAGTTTATACTGACTTAACGAGACATTATTCTTCTATTAACTTTTGGTGACTCTTACAAATGATTCGTTTGCTTTGCAAATATTTGATGGATTGGTTAACATTTCTCTGGAATTTTCCTACTTAATGAAATATTCTCCGTTTGATGGAATGGCTGGAAATATATTAATACATACTCACATCCCAGTTATTTCAAAACAAGAAAATTGCACTTAACATGTATTGGAGAGTCTAACACAAGAAGCAAGTAAATACATGAACTTGTTTAAGCAAAATGATTTATATGAAGAACACAAAGAATAACTATAGAAAATGTAAAGATTTTAAATGTAAGAAAAACAATGAGCTTCTTTAATCACTTTCTCTTCATGGATTTTATTCTCCTTGGCAGTTGTTGTCTATAGATTTCTATTATAAAAGTCCCACATGTTGTCACATGGGCATGTCATAACCTGGTGACATTTATTTAATTGTCTCCTCGTCTTCATGGATATGATAATTTTATTAATACTGAATACTGATATGGAGTTCTTAACTTGTATGGAACATTTGTAGTCTTGGGCTTATAATGGTAAGTGAGGTAGATATTTTACGTTTAAAACAGTTGAAATTGTTAGTATCAAGGATCAAGAAAAAAACAAACAGGATAACTAGTTTGACGTAACTAGGTAATTATGAACCTTATTTTCTGTTGGCCGGTGTCTAGAAGGAAGCAAAGTTAAGCAAAATTGAGGAAATGGTGTCTGCTAGAAAATTTTTTTTTTTGAGTAACCCAAATAGAAATTACACTGGCCTTTCTTGTATTGATTTTCACCCACATTCTAGTGCAGCCTCATTAGGAAGTCTTCCATTCCTCTCTTCCTAGATCTCCTACCAAAAGGCTTCTGAGGTGAAGCGCTCCAAGCTTTCTTGTTTGCTGCATAATTTGGTGATGTTTTAGAAAACAATCAAATTATCAACCCATTGAGTCATAAAATTAGTGAGCAGAGATGGGTATGGCAAATGATATAATTTGATACAAATCAGCTCAGGACAAAAATCAATGAGGAAGGATTTCAGCTTCCGAGATTATAAAGGTGCAATAGGTGTCACCATTGATCTGGAAACTTCCCACATAACTCAGTTTTTAGAATTCTCCAATCTAGATAGTTGCTATCAATGCGTCACCGTTAGATCATAAAATAAGTCGATCTTTTCTAAGAGTTATGTTTTCCTTATGTCTATGACAAGCTTGCCTCTTTTTTTTTTTCCCATGCTGTCAGGATTGTTCTGTGCACATTGTTGGAAGGCCATGCAACTTTTTGAAAGTACAGGATGAGGGTGAAGTTGTTCCTTATTGGGTTAAGGTCTTGCATTTTTTTTTGTTTGCTTATTCATTAGCATGTGATCATGCATGCTTCTTTCTGGTATAATGAATTTTAGTTTGTTATCTGAATTTAATTTTTTTGGGTGTTTTCTAAATATTGTTGTAATTTCTCAGCATACTTAAAATTATTCCTTATTGGGTTAAGGTCCTGTTTTTTTTTTTTTTCCTTGTTTGCACATTCCTTAGCATGTGACCATTCACAAGTTCATGCTTCTTTCTGGTATAATTAGTTTTAGTTTGTTATCTGAGTTTGATTTTTTATGGGTGTTTTCTAGATATCATTGTAATTTCTCAGCATAATGCACATCCCTACTTTTATCTTCACTTCATTTTCTTCCTTCATCTTCCATGTGCCCTTGCAATTGCATTTGTCTGTCATTCTTTTGTTCTTCTTCTTTTTTTTTTTTTAAATTTTGTTTCCTCTTTTGTTCATCATATATCTTTGGTTTTTGCTGTATTGCATCTTTTGTGCTTGCCAACCATAAAGGTATATTTCCCATTTTTAAGTGCTCGTCGCATCCATTACTGTTTATTGGTTTTCCATCCTTGGTGGACATAACTAATTTACTGATCTTTTTTCCCCAGCCTCCAAATATAAAATCCTTTATTAGCAGTGTCACTACTGCTGCTCTTGAGAATATAGAAATACCACTGAGGGACTTTATCTGGGAGTTTGATAAGGTTTGTTTTTCCTGCCCTCTTTTTAGAATCTCTTTTTTATTGTTATCAACCTGTGAGCATGCAAAAACATCTGACTATCCCAACTTCACTCTATACAGGGAGATTTCCATCACTGGATCGATCTTTTTAATCATTTTGACTCATTTTTTGAGAAATTCATAAAGCCAAGGAAGGATTTACAACTTGAAGATAATTTTCTGGAAGGGGATCCTCCATTCCCTAGGGAAGCAGTCCTTCAAATTCTTCGAGTCACAAGGATTATTTTGGAAAATTGCACAAACAAGCACTTCTACAGTTCATTTGAAGTGCGTATCTTCTTACTGGAAATTTGCTTCTCTATCTTGTAACGTATTTGCTTTAGTTAAACCATGCATGGTTTCCTATTGTTTTCATGATTTTTATATGGTTCATGGTCAATAATACTGTCGCATTTTTTTAAAATTTCAGTATAAATGTTGGTTCTAACCGAAAACCATGCTTTTTCTTCATAATTACAATCTGATGTATTTGGTTTACTATCATAATGCTGGTCTTTTGTCAATGCAGCAGCATCTGTCATCTCTTCTAGCTTCAAGCGATGCAGATGTTGTGGAGGCAAGCCTTCATACATTGACTGCATTTTTGAAGAAAACAGTTGGGAAGTGCTCCATAAGAGATGCTTCTTTGACTTCAAAGCTATTTGCATTTTCACAAGGTTGGGGGGGCAAGGAAGAAGGCCTTGGACTTATTGCTTGCTCTGTACAAAATGGTTGTGATTCAGTTGCTTCTGAGATTGGCTCCACACTTCATTTTGAGTTCTATGCTGTCCCTGATACATCAAAAGAGTCCAATATTGCAGAACATGAGAACCAGGGATTGCATGTCATTCATATGCCAAAAATCAATTGTTACAATGAGACTGATCTGGAACTTCTTCATAAGTTAGTAAAGGAGTACAGTATACCACCCAGTTTGCGTTTCTCACTATTGACGAGGTTGCGATTTGCAAGGGCTTTTGACTCTTTGGCTGCTCGACATCAATACATCTGTATCCAGTTATATGCTTTCATCGTTCTTGTTCAAGCAAGCAATGATGCTGATGATATGGCAGCTTTTTTTAACAATGAACCTGAATTTATCAATGAACTGTTATCTTTACTGAGCTATGAAGATGAAATTCCGGAGAAAATTCGGATCCTCGGAATTCTGTCATTGGTTGCTCTTTGTCAAGACAGATCTCAACAATCGACAGTTTTATCTTCTGTGACAGCTGGTGGCCATCGTGGAATCCTTGCCAGTCTCATGCAGAAAGCAGTCGATTCTATTACTAGTGGTTCCACAAAATGGTCTATTGATTTTGCTGAAGCACTTCTCTCTCTTGTCTCCATTTTGGTTTCATCTACTCCTGGTTCTTTAGCTCTTCAGGAAGCAGGATTTATACCTACTATTTTACCACTTATTAAAGATACCAATCCTCAACACCTCCGCCTTGTTAGTACTGCAGTTCATGTGATTGAGGGCTTCTTAGACTTTCATAATCCCTCTTCAGCACTATTCAGAGATTTAGGTGGTCTAGATGATACTATTGCACGTCTGAAGATTGAAGTATCGCATGTTGAGAAGTGCTCAAAAAAGAATGCAGAAGAGCCTCAGTATAATGGCAAGGGCAAACAAGTCATGGGCAGTTCAACTGAGCTAGATATGCAACCTCTTTATTCTGAAGCCTTGGTTTCATATCACCGAAGATTATTAATGAAAGCATTACTCCGGACCATATCACTTGCAACTTATGTCCCTGGTAGTTCTGCTCGTGTTGATGGCGCAGAAGAGAGTGTATTGCCACCATGCTTGTGCATTGTTTTCAGGAGGGCAAAAGACTTTGGTGGCGGAGTGTTTTCACTTGCAGCAAATGTTATGAGTGATCTTATACATAAAGATCCTACATGTTTTCCTGCCCTTGATGCAGCTGATTTGCCTCGGGCTTTTCTTGATGCCATCACGAGTGGTGTTCTGTGCTCTGCTGAAGCAGTAATGTGTATCCCACAGTGCTTGGATGCATTGTGTCTTAACAACAGTGGTCTTCAACTGGTGAAGGATTGCAATGCTCTAATGTGTTTTGTAAAAATTTTCACTTCGAGGTCATATTTAAGGGCTCTCAGTGGAGAAACACCAGGAAACTTGTCCAATGGATTGGATGAACTAATGCGTCATGCATCCTCCCTGCGTGCTTCTGGAGTTGATATGCTTATTGAGATTTTGAATACAATATCAAAAATTGGAGCTGGGTTAGATTCTTGTTCTTCAACAGAGTTAATGAGCTCATCTGCTCCTGTTCCTATGGAAACTGAACCTATTTCACTTGCTGAAGGAGAAGCATCTAACATGGGAAATTCTGAACAAATGCATGAGGTATCTTCAGATAATGCATCTATGACCGTAGAGTCATTTCTTCCCGAGTGTATAAGCAATGCTGCTCGTCTTCTTGAAACTGTTCTTCAGAATGCAGATACATGCCGTGTATTCATTGACAAAAAGGGTATTGAAGCTGTTCTTAGATTATTTACTCTGCAGTTATTGCCCATTTCTGTGTCAGTTGGTCAGAGTATATCTATTGCATTTAAAAACTTTTCACCCCAGCATTCTTCGGTTTTGTGTAAGGCTGTTTGCTGCTTTATACGGGACCATCTTAAGTTGACAAATGAATTATTGTCATCAGTTTGTGGAACTAAGGTTGCTGATATTGACTGCTTAAAACAAACTGAAGTTCTGAAATGTCTGTCTAGTTTAGAGGGGTTGTTGTCACTTTGCAATTTTCTTTTGAAGGGAACAACTACTATGGTCTCAGAGTTGGGATCTGCAGATGCTGATATTTTGAAGGAACTGGGCAGGGCTTACAAGGAAATTATGTGGCAGATCTCTTTATGTTGTGATTCCAAGATAGATGAGAAGCGGGATGCTGATCAAGAAGCCGGAACTGGGGAATCTTCTGCATCTAATGTAGCAGGAAGGGAGAGTGATGATGATGGAAATATTGTTCCAGTAGTCCGATATATGAACCCTATATCAATAAGGAATACATCTTCACCACATTGGACTGTAGAACAGGATTTTGTGTCTGTAGTACGTTCTGCTGGAAGTATGCATCGTCATGGTCGACATTCATTGTCACGGATACGTGGTGGCAGGATTAGCCGGCAGATGGATGTCTCACATGCATATTCAGAAAGTTCCCTTAGCACATTGGAGAGTTCCATGATTCGGGATACTAAAAAGAGAAGTCCAGATATCCTTGTTTCAGAACTTCTGACTAAACTTGGTTTAGCTATGCGTTCCTTCCTTGCTACTCTTGTGAAGGGATTGTCTGCTCGTCGTAGCAGAGGTGATTCCAATTCCCTGCATCCTGCATCAAAGAGCTTTGTGACTGCTCTTGCGAAACTTTTCCTTGATGCCCTTAGTTATTCTGGTCATTCTATGTCTGGCCTTGAAATGTCACTATCTGTGAAATGCCGGTATCTTGGAAAGGTTGTAGAAGACATGGCTGCAAGTATTTTTGACAGCAGACGCCAGACATGCAATACTGCATTGGTGAATAGTTTTTACGTCAATGGAACATTTAAGGAGCTTTTAACTACATATGAGGCTACAAGTCAGTTACTGTGGACTCTGCCTTTCTCTATCCCAACTACTGGGTCTGATCAAGGACCATCTGTTGATGAAAGGAAGGCATCTCACAGTTTGTGGCTGTTGGATACATTGCAAAGCTATAGTCGTCTGCTGGAATATCATGCCAATTCTTCATTACTTTTATCTCCAACATTGCCATCTCAGTCTCAGCTTCTTGTTCAACCTGTTGCGGCTGGATTATCAATTAATCTTTTCTCTGTTCCAAGGGACCCTGAGGCATTTGTTCGTATGTTGCAATCACAAGTTCTTGATGTGATCCTTCCTGTATGGAATCACCCTATGTTTCCTAAATGTAATCCAGCTTTTGTCACCTCTGTGATTTCCATTATTACTCATATATACTCTGGCGTTGGAGATCTGAAGCGTGGTCGCAATGGAATCACAGGAAGCACTGGCCAGCGGCTCAATAGTCCTCCACTTGATGAATCTACTGTTGCCACTATAGTCGAGATGGGTTTTACCAGAGCTCGAGCTGAGGAAGCTCTCAGAAGTGTGGGGACTAATAGTGTTGAGATGGCCACGGATTGGTTGTTCAGCCATCCTGAGGAATTTGTGCAGGAGGATGTTCAGCTTGCCCAAGCACTTGCTTTGTCATTGGGAAATTCATCAGAAACATCCAAAGGGGACAGCAGTGATAAGACTAGAAATGCATTTGCTGAGGAGAGGGGGGTGGAGACACCCCCAGTTGATGATATTCTTAGTGCATCAATGAAGTTGTTTCAAAGTAGTGATTCGATGGCATTTCCATTGACAGATCTGTTAGTGACACTGTGCAACCGAAACAAAGGGGAGGACCGCCAGAGGGTGACCTTGTATCTCATTCAGCAGCTTAAGCTTTGCCCATCGGATTTTTCAAAGAATATTGGTGCACTATGTCCAATCTCACATGTTTTGGCCTTGCTTCTTAGTGAAGACAGTGGCACAAGGGAAATTGCTGCAGACAATGGTGTTGTTTCTGTTGTACTAGATATACTGACTAACTTCAGAGTGAGGAATGAGTCCAGGAATGAGCCTTCAGCGACAAGAACTGTAAGTGCTTTGTTGCTTATAATTGATAACATGTCGCAACTGAGACCTAAATTTAATACAGAATCTGCTGAAGGTTCTTCTAGATCCTTATCAGATTCATCTGGAGCAGACATTTCCATAGCAAATCCTTCATCTACCACTGAGGAAAAATCTGTGTCACATGGCCTTGATAAGGAATCTGGCAATGTGTTTGAGAAGATTTTAGGGAAGTCAACCGGTTATCTGTCTCTTGAGGAAAGTCAAAGGGCATTGGCCATCTCATGTGAACTTATAAAGCAGCATGTTCCAGCAGTAGCTATGCAGGCTGTTCTACAATTATGTGCACGCTTAACAAAAACACATGCTATAGCAACACAGTTCCTTGAAACTGGAGGTTTAGCTGCTCTTTTTAGTCTTCCAAGAACTTGTATATTCCCTGGATTTGACAGCTTAGCATCAGCTATTATTCGACACCTCATTGAAGATCCTCAAACTCTCCAAACTGCTATGGAATTGGAGATCAGACAGACCCTTGCTGGCACTCTTAGCCGACATGCTGGCCGTCTTTCACCTCGCATATTTTTGACATCTATGGCACCTGTCATTTCCAGAGATCCTGAGATCTTTATGAGAGCTGCGGCTGCAGTTTGCCAGTTGGAGTCATTGGGAGGGAGGACAAACATCAGGGAAAAAGAAAAGGATAAGGACAAACTAAAAAATACTGGCACTGAAAGTGGGATTCCTTGTAACGAGCCTGTTAGGTTGCCTGAGAATAGGCCTAATGATACCCCAGGCAAATTTTCTAGAAGCCATAAAAGAGTTCCTGCTAATCTTTCCCAAGTGATTGATCAACTCTTGGAAATTGTTATGAGCTTTCCATCAGCAAAGAAAATTGAAGGTGGTATTAGCTCCCCAACTCCTATGGAAGTTGATGAACCTGCCACAAAGGAAAAGGGTAAATCAAAAGTTGATGAGACAAAAAAGATGGATGATGAGAACCTCTCTGAAAGATCCGCATGGCTGGCGAAGTTGACGTTTGTCCTGAAGTTGATGAGTGACATACTTCTCATGTATGTGCATGCAGTGAGTGTAATCTTGAGGCGGGATATGGAGACATGCCATCTACGGGGATCTGGGCTAGCAGGTGGCCCTGGAAATGGTGGCATAGTGCATCATATTTTGCATCAGCTACTTCCGTTGTCTTCTGATAAAGCTGCTGAAACCTCAGATGAATGGAAGGATAAGTTGTCTGAGAAAGCATCTTGGTTCTTGGTAGTGTTATGCGGCAGATCTACTGAGGGGCGCAGACGAGTTATTTCTGAAATTGTGAAAACATTTTCTTCCTTTTTAAATTCAGAAGGCAACTCCTCGAAAAGCAGTTTGTTACCTGACAAAAAGGTTTTAGCTTTTGCTGACCTGGTAAATTCCATTTTGTCCAGAAATTCTTCATCCAGTAACTTGCCTGGTCCTGGATGCTCACCCGATATTGCTAAAGCCATGATAGATGGAGGAATGGTGCAGGCACTTTCTGGCATTCTTCAAGTGATAGATTTGGACCACCCAGATGCTCCAAAGGTTGTGAATCTCATACTCAAGGCTTTAGAAAGTCTTACAAGGGCTGCGAATACTAGTGATCAAGTGCTTAAGTTGGATGGGCTTGGAAAGAAAAGATCATCTGCAACACATGGTAGAACTGATGGCCAGACTACTGCTGAAGTCGAAACTGCAAACCATGATCAAAATGCAAACAATCAGCATGAAGCTAATGTTGCAGCACAACCTGCAGAACAGCAGATTCATGAATCTTCTCAAAATGAGAGGGATTGCGGCACAAATGCAGTGCAGTCTATGGAGCAAGACATGCGAGTTGATGGTGAGGAAAATATTGCCACTGATGCACCTGTGGAACAAGAGTTGGAGTATATGCGTGAGGAGATCAATGATGGTGGTGCTTTAAGAAACACAAATGAAATTGGAATGGCTTTTCGTGTTGAACATCAGATGGATGATGATATGGGCAATGAAGATGAGGAGGACGTAGGGGAGGATGGTGAAGATGATGATGAAGATGAGGAGGATGAGGATGAGGATATAGCAGAAGAAGGAGCTGCATTAATGTCTTTAGCTGATACAGATGCGGAGGACCATGATGACAATGGTATGGGTGATGAATATAATGATGACATGTTTGATGATGAAGATGATGATTTCCCTGAGAATCGTGTTATAGAGGTGAGGTGGAGGGACGGTTTATCTGGGTTAGATCACTTGCGAGTTTTAAGGGGACCTGGTGATGCAAGCGGTTTCATTGATATTGCTGCAGAGACCTTTCAGGGAGTTGATGCTGATGACATATACCGCCTTCATCGTCCATTGGGTATAGAACGCCGCCGTCCAAGTAGTGGCAGGACATTTCTTGATCGGTCAAGGCTTGATGGGAGTGCTTTCCAACATCCATTACTTGTGAGACCTTCACAATCAGGGGAGTCCGTTTCTTCAATGTGGTCTGCTAGTGGGAACTCATCTAGGGACTTAGAAGCTTTATCGTTTGGAGGTTTTGATGTAGCCCATTTCTACATGTTAGATGCTGGACTTCCATCTGGACATGCTGCTGCAACTATGTTTGGTGACCGTTTGGTTAGCGCTGCACCCCCTCTAATTGACTTCTCACTTGGCATCGATTCTCTGAATATTGGTGGAAGAAGGGGAGCTGGTGATAGTCGGTGGACTGATGATGGTCTACCTCAGGCAGGTAGCCATGCTGCTGCTATTGCCCAGGCAGTTGAGGAACAATTTGTGTCTCAGCTGCGTGGGTTAATCTCTGTCAATGACCCTCCAGCTCAGAGACAGTCTGAGCATTCTTTTTTACAGGCTAACCAACAATCACCTCTATTAAATGCCAATAATGATGCACCAGTTGCTGGTGATCTTCCCACTCAACCAAGTGAAGGTCCGCATCAAGATCTAGAGACTAGTTCAAGGCATCAGCCGGGGAACTTACTTGTTGAAGTTGGCACAGGTCTTCCAAACCTGTCTCATGGAATAATTGATGCACGGTCAGTTGTTGGGGCAGAGGAGAGTCAAGGGACACCAGAAATAAGGCAAAGATTTCCTGATGATCTGAATGTTGCACATAATTATAGTGAGACCATGCATGATGGGGAAGGACATGTGGAAGAATTTGGCCCAACCACCATAACTTTAGATGCGATTCCTGAAAGAAATATATCATCTGCCGACTTACAGACTCTTGATCACCCAATGCAAGATGGTTCCGAAGCACCCACCAATCCTCACAATTTAGAATTTCACAGTGAAATTAGAGAGGGACCCTCAGTTCTGGATAGCCATTCTAGCAGTCATGCCCTTATTTCTTCAGGTTCTGGCATGCCAGAGTTGAGTGATGCTCATGCCGGTTCAGTTCTTGCAAGTGCTGATGTTGATATGAATGGTGCAGACACTGTGGAGGATCAATTTGAGAGCCCCATACCTGCTTCTTCTAATGGCGATGAATTATCTGCCAGGCAAAATGCAACAGTTCCTCAAGATACTAATCAGGCCGATCAAGTCGATGCCAACAATGAGGCTTCTAGCACAAATGCAATTGATCCAACATTTCTGGAGGCACTTCCTGAGGATCTCCGTGCTGAAGTGCTGGCTTCCCAGCAAGTTTCCCAGCCTCAATCTGCCCAACCTGCAACATATGTTCCACCACCTGCAGAAGAAATAGATCCTGAGTTTTTGGCTGCTCTTCCACCAGACATCCAGGCTGAAGTTTTGGCTCAACAACGAGCACAAAGAAGTATACATTCTCAGCAAGCGGAGGGACAACCAGTTGACATGGATAATGCATCCATTATAGCTACTTTCCCTCCCGATCTACGTGAAGAGGTACAAGTCTTGATTATTAATAATTTATTTTTTCTTATCAGTGTCATAACCTGATTCTAGTATTCCCTGCTGCAGGTACTCCTTACCTCATCTGAAGCAGTTTTGTCAGCACTACCTTCAGCTTTACTTGCTGAGGCCCAGATGCTTAGAGACAGATACCATCCTCGAAGCAGCCTCTTTGGAGGGAGCCACAGGCTTGGTGGCAGGAGGCTGGCAATTGACAGGCACACAGCAATGGATAGAGGTGTGGGAGTTACGATAGGTCGAAGGAGTGTGTCTGCCACTGCAAACAGCTTGAAGGTCAAAGAAATTGAGGGAATGCCTCTTTTGGATGCAAATGCTTTGAAAGCTCTGATTCACCTCCTACGATTAGCTCAGGTATTTTATTTCTATATTCTACTTAGATTTTCTTTGTGATTATCTTTTAAACTGAGATCTTATTGTGCTTGGTTAAGACTTTGATTTGAGAGTGATCTATGTCATCGTAGTCTAGTTTGCCCAAGGTACACGTAATTGGTGACTGTTCAGCTGCCTTGTCAAAACATCTAGTTGATTGCCTCAAATTCTAAACCCTCTTCACTTAGTTTATAAAATAGTTATATGCATAGCTTATGATCATACTTATAAATCATATTTAGATTAATTATACATCAGTTGAAAACAAAATAGGGCACTGACAATTTGCATTTAGCTACCTCTGAAGTTCTACTTCTACACAACTGCTTTTGAATGATTCACTGAATTACATAGTTTTAAGAACATTAAAACTTGAACAACCCCCCCCCCCCCAAACCAACACACACACAAAAAAAAAAAAAAAAAAAGAGAGGATGTTTTTAGGAACATCTATAAGTTGTTAATACTTTATACTATACTATTTAGCAGTATTTATAAATAACCTGTACTGGTATGATGTTGTTACGTTAATATTGATGTGCCATGTACCCAAGTGGTTATGAAACAATAAGCTCAGCCTTAGCATTGTGCGGCTCCTTACTTCCATGGAGCTAGAAATCCAGATTCCAGGCCATTCTTGGAAACATAGACTTTCATAGCCCTTGCATTTTGATCAAACTGCACATTCACGAGAGCACTGCTAGCATAAAACAAAATATCTTAAACCAAAAAGCTGCACGGTGCAGGTATAACTCTTTTATTGGTAATCTTGTAGGCTGTCACTCTCCAATAGGAGAGTTACATCTTAGCTTAGTAACCTTTTCTTGTTTTCTATGTTACTCAAGCATTTGTCCATGCATGAATATGGTTCTTTGTGGCAATTTTTTAATTTATCATAAGGTATCATGCACTTTGTGTCATAAACAATTGGATTTAGAGGAGTGACAATATGTTATGAGGAAATGCTGGATCCTGACAAAATCATCATACCAGACCATGTTCTTTATAGTTTGCAATGTTAATATGTAATCTTTAGTGAGCTCAAAATGATGATTCTTTGTCCCTTAAAATGCTTCTATTGCTCTTTTAGGTGGATGATTATGTGGTCTATATCAGTAAATTTTTGAAAGAATTTTGTGCATGCATTTTTTGGAGGACAGTGCCCTGTCTATTGAAATAGGAGGAAACACAATTTCCTTTAGTTAAAATAGTTGTTCAGAAAGTGATTATTGTGGCCTTGGCATGAGTAAAGCTATGAATGGCTGTAAGTATATTGTCTATAAGGTTGGCAGGTGTACAGCAGCGTGTACTGTTTGGGATTACTACTGCCATTAGTAATTCGAGTAAGTAATTGCTGGCTTAGAAGCATCCTTCCTTGCTTGAAATATCCTGCTCCACAAACTTCACATGCAGCCACCAAGGATTTGTTTTTAGACCTGTAATTGACGTTGCACTGCAACTCAAGTTGCATTGCAATGTAAGTTGTTGTATTTACTTACAGAAAAGCTCAACTTTTGGATTTAGAGGAGAGTTTGGAAGAAAAAGAGAGGTGAAACGGGAAAGATGAAGAGGGAGGGGATGTGGCCATGAGGAGGGAGGAGGTTGAGATGGGGGGTCTGGTGAAGGTGTGATAGGGCAAAGGGAGGGCCAGGGCATCAGATGTTGGTGGCGGGGGAGGGGGCCTGAGGTGGGATGTGGGGGAGAAGGGGGTGGTGGCAACAACGAGGTTGGCTGAGGGCAGTGGAGGGTAGTGGCGATGCTGGGCATGAGGGAGGGAAGCATGGGGCGCTGAGACCAAAGGTGGGGACCCAGTTGTTGGTGATCAGGCAGAGATGGATGGGGGCAAAAGTTGAAGGCCGGTTGGGAGAAGTTGGTGGTGGGGGGAGAGGGATGAAGGCTGGAGGTGTGGGAGAATAGGGCGGCAGTGATGTGGGAGGCGAAGAAGGGAGCAAAAGGTGACGATCATGTGGGTTGGGGGGTGCAGCAGAGGGCAATGAAGAGAGTCAGAGGCCAGCAGGGGGGCAATAGTGACGTGAGTGGTGGCAAAGGGGGGCGAGAGAAGATCCTCAGTGCCAGCAAGGGGGGTGCATGGGGTGGGAGCCCAATGTGGGAGTGCCATGAGGAAGGGTTGCACACTTGGAGGGATGCTTGGAGATGGGGGCATGGAGGGGGGTTGAGATATCAAGTGCTTGCCCTGCAGGTTGACCTGCTGCCAATTTGGCTGCATGTCCACCTACCACAGGTTGCACTTGAGCTTGAGCTTTAGGGGCTTAGCAGCTTTACTTGTAGCTGTGGGCCTCCAAACATGCGGGTTGGCCCACCTGGCAGCTGGACCTACAGTGTGAGTTGACCTGCAACACACCAAACAGCCCCCAAGTGTCTTTCTGATGTGGCTATGATTGCCAACATTATGGTGGCATGCCAACATTTTCCGCCAGTTTACAACCAAAAGTATTATGTATTGCCTCAGGTTTAATATGCATTTTGTATGGGAGTAAATTAATCTCCCAACATGATTGAAATGAAAACACCAAATAATTTTCTTCCTAGTGTAAACAATATGAGGGGTTGGGGAAGAATGAGGATCTAAAGGTAGCATTACACCTTGTGGGAAATCAGATTTGTCTAGTATGACAAAGGTGTATTACCTGGAAGAATTGTATTGACCGCACAAATCAATCTCTAGCTGCAGAGAGTATCTTTTGGATTAATACTATTTCATGCATTGTGATAAATGTGCTTTTGTTTGACATGTTATAAGCAAGTCAACAAGGAACTACGTACTATGGTAATTCCAATGTGAGACTAATGCGGCATTACCCTTTATTTTTGTTTGTGTATTTGTGTTGTTGGCAGCCCCTGGGCAAAGGTCTTCTTCAAAGACTTCTATTGAACCTATGCGCACATAGTGTTACACGTCGTATTTTGGTTGGCCTTTTAGTTGATATGATTAGACCTGAGGCTGATGGGCCTAGTGGGTCAGCAAGCATGATTTCACAGCGGCTTTATGGATGTCAGTGGAATGTCGTCTATGGCCGACCTAAACCTTCAGATGGTACTTCCTCTTGTTCCTCTTCTCCCATTTTATTTTCTTTTTTCTTTGGGTGATCCCCCTGTTTTCGCTACCTTAGTTTTTCTGACTTTCCTGTTGTGTTACTATGTAGGTCTTCCACCTCTCGTGTCTCGTCGAGTTCTTGAAATTTTGACATACCTGGCAACAAATCATTCATCAGTTGCAAACATTCTTTTCTACATTGATAATCCTTTGGCCTCAGAATCCTCAAATGTTACCCAGTCAGAAAACAAGAGGGAGAAAGGTAAAGAGAAAATCTCTGGGGCAATGACATCATCAAGTGTCATGGAAACATCACCTAAAGGTTCTATGCCTCTAGTTATATTTTTGAAGCTTTTGAACAGGCCATTATTTTTGCGAAGCAATGCACATCTTGAACAGGTATTCACAAACTTATGATGGATTACTGATGTATTTCTACTTGCATTTTACTTGCATTTGCAACTGGATTTGTTTTGTTGTGCAGGTTATGTCTTTGCTTCAAGTAGTCATTAAGAATGCTGTCTCAAAGATTGACTGCCTACCTCCCTCTGGAGAAGCTGCAGATGGTTCTGAGAATCAAGACACTCAAAAATATTCTTCCACTTCAGAACAGAACTCTGGTCCGGAGATGAATCAAGGTCCTTGCACTGAGGTGCTGTCATCAGGTGGGAAAAACTCTGTGAGCCAATACGAACTTCTTTTACAGCTTCCCAACTCTGATCTGCACAACCTCTGCAGTATTCTCGCTTATGAAGGGTAAATATTTTGAACCAACATTTATCTAGAAATATATTTTTTTAAAAGCAATTTGCTGATGTTCTTTCTGATTATGCTTGGATCTTTGAGATGTAATGTCAATAAAGTAGTGGACTTCCTGTTCCAGTCAAATTTGGATTAATGAATTGCCAGATCTACCATATATACTGCTTCTTGGGCTAATGCACTGATGGCATATGTGTTGCCCTAGCAGTTGAACAAACTTAGATAATGATCTTCCAAGCTGTGAAATGCATTTCTTTTGATTTATCTCATTCTTAAACACTGCAACCAGTTAGGCACAGGTGCTGCCCATTAAATAGAAATGGGATTACATTTTGACAGCCTTCTAGTATGTCAATATTGAAAGAGAAACACCATGGTGTTCATGTATCTATCCTTTTATTATTCACATGCCTGAACAGAATATCGCATGCATTTACACATTCCAATTCGGTAAACATACATAACCACAAGCTATAGCGTTATCCAAACTGCTTGGAGATGTTTTTATGGATCCTCTTAGCTATTCATCTTTGATACTGGTTTCCATCGATGCAAACTTGTATAACTTTCACTGCTGTCATTTGGTTTGTTGTAAGATTTTCCCTTTTGTAACTCATGAACTGGTACTGGGGGTCGCACCACCTGGTTACCAGTTTGGTGCACTAGTAGTACATACTATATTGACCTGAGGTGTACTAGGACTAGGTGTAGATTGGGGGGAGGGGTGTGGTGGAAGCGGGGGAGGACAGAGGAGGGGGAGAGAGAGAGGGGGAGACAGAGAGAGGGAGGATGGGTGAACCTCCCTTCTACATTGGTGGCGGCGGCGGTGCTGGCAGCGATGGAACCCTAACTCTAGCTATGGAGTCGTCTTCATGGAACACTAACCGTTGGAGTCAGAGTTATCATCATCAATGTTGTCACAGGTGAGAAGTTGCAGAGCATCAGCAGAGGGCAAGATAGGGGAGAGGATGGAGGAGAGAAGAGGGAGAGGTTTTTATAAGAACCTTGGTCGAGCCAGATCAACTAGATGAACTGTCGTATTTACCATCCGACCAGTTCAATGTGCCTCAGAACATCCCCTTTGGGACAGCTCTGCAGTTCATGCTTCATTTATTGAACCTTGAATGCAAATTTAAGCGTCGATCCTCTTTGTCCATGTATTTTCCCTAGCCTTTTGGTCAAGACAACATTATCATACTCATTACTTTTGAACTATTATCTCTAATAATGCAACCCCATAATCGCATATCCATTAGCTAGTTTTCTTTTGATACATTTTTAATAGAACACTCTGTAATCAGTATTTTTTTACATCTACAATACTTATTAAACATTTTAAGCCTAATTTAAACTAGAGTGAAATAAATATTGATTCTTATGAGTAATTAGAAGGTATCAACTGGCTAGCTGACAAAGGGCTATGCTTGATGGATTTCTCTCCATGGTTATCCATCTTTGCATGGATA
Organism: Elaeis guineensis; assembly: GCF_000442705.2. Lineage (NCBI taxonomy): Eukaryota > Viridiplantae > Streptophyta > Magnoliopsida > Arecales > Arecaceae > Elaeis > Elaeis guineensis. The sequence continues at coordinate 165,857,992 of NC_025993.2, read as the reverse complement.
TTGAAATGATAAAGAGGGCTAGTTCTGAGCTCAGAAGAGGCAAAACACTTAAACATATTACTAGATTACTATTCTTCCTCTCAGAACTTTGGCTGATCTTGAAGTATGTCTATTTCATATCAATTACTCGCCAAGTGAAGGGAGCTCTATCAGCAATGTTGTGAGTTTTGGATTATGATCCCTAAAATTAAATGGTTATCAAAATCCAAGAAACTGATCTAAATCTGTCTTCTTGTAGAAAGTCAGTAATATTTTTGTAATCAAAGTTGTGAAATCATATATTGCTTATTCTTTGTTCTATTCAAGCATTATTCTTTCTATTTCAGATACCTAAAAAGTTGAAATTAACTCAAGTCATTTTGAGTTATATGAGTTGGCTCAGTTCACTGGATTGATCTGCACTGCTCCTTTTAATGTCTGTGTTTTTCTTACTAATGCTTTTGATATTTATTCAGTTTTATTCATATCTGTTCAGCTCTCAGAATGCCGTAATTGCATATTGAAATTTTCCTGTTTCATTTGATGACTAGTTTGGAGTCCTCATATTAGTCCCGATCTTAGAAAGGTGTATTTGCATATTGAAACATGTCTATTTCATGTAATGTCTCTAGTTTTGAGTCACCCAATGCCTTCTGTATTAGCACATGTGACTAATTTGATTTATGTATTAAGCAGACTTTCAGATAAAGTGTATTCACTTGCTGCTGAAATAGTAAAAAAAATGGCTTCTGTTGCTCCTTCCCATCGAAAATTCTTTGCAACTGAGCTAGCAGGTTTGGCTCATAATTTGAGTTCTGCTGCTGTGTCTGAGCTCGTAAGTTTGAGGAATACACAGATGCTGGGACTTAGTGCTGGTTCAATGGCTGGAGCTGCAATCCTGCGTGTGCTACAAGCACTCAGTGCACTTACTTCAGTTGATGAGAACAAGGGTGAAGATGCTAATGAGGAACATGAGGAACAATCTATATTGTGGAATCTAAATGTAGCTCTTGAGCCACTATGGCAAGAACTGAGTGACTGCATTAGCACTACTGAGGCAAAGCTAGGGCAGAGTTCAACTTTCTCTTCTCCTGTGCCATCACCAGATGGTGGCGATATTGGTGCTTCGTCCTCCCTTTCTCCACCTCTTCCTCCTGGCACACAGCGACTATTGCCATTTATAGAAGCCTTTTTTGTTCTGTGCGAGAAGCTGCAGAGAAACCAAACAATTGTGCTGCCAGATAACGATGTGACTGCACGAGAGGTCAAAGAATTTACTGGTACCTCATCGTCGCCTTCTCTTAAGTGCAGTGGTACTGGCACCATGACATTTGCAAGGGTTGCAGAGAAGCATCGGCGCCTTCTTAATGTTTTTATAAGGCAGAATCCAAGTTTGCTGGAAAAGTCACTGTCTATGATGTTAAAAGTACCAAGGCTGATTGATTTTGACAACAAGAGAGCATATTTCCGGTCACGGATTAGACAACAACATGACCAGCACCCTTCTGCTCCTCTGCGGATAAGTGTCCGCCGGGCATATGTCTTGGAGGATTCATACAATCAGTTGCGATTGCGTCCCAGTCAAGACTTGAAGGGTCGGTTGACTGTACAATTTCAAGGTGAAGAAGGGATTGATGCCGGTGGGCTGACAAGGGAATGGTACCAACTGCTCTCAAGGGTCATTTTTGATAAAGGAGCCTTGCTTTTCACTACAGTCGGGAATAATGCAACATTCCAGCCTAATCCTAATTCTGTCTACCAAACGGAGCATCTTTCCTATTTCAAGTTTGTGGGCCGTGTGGTAATATAATATTGTTCATGATTTCTTTATTGACCGGAATCATTCTAATTGTGGTCATTCATTTGAGATTCTTCATTTTATATTTCAATGAATTATACAGGTTGCAAAAGCACTGTTTGATGGGCAACTTTTGGATGTTTACTTCACTCGCTCATTTTACAAGCACATGCTTGGGGTGAAAGTGACTTATCATGACATAGAAGCTGTTGATCCTGATTATTACAAGAACTTGAAGTGGATGCTTGAGGTAGTGTCAAATGTTTTGGCCTTGTGTTAGGTTAGTCTAACAATGAAACTGATATGTACTGAACTTTAAACAGAATGATGTAAGTGATATCCCTGATCTGACATTTAGCATGGATGCTGATGAGGAAAAGCACATCCTTTATGAGAAAAATGAGGTAAGACAAGATTCAGTATCTGAATATGTCTTATGCTGTCAGACATAAAATTTGGCTAGTTCTCTTCATTGTTAAAGATTATTTGAAGAGAAAGCAAAAGTGGATTATAATGGTTTCAAGTTCCATCCGTTTGTCTTAATTGGATTTTGATTTTATGCATGCTTATTCCAACTCATTTGTTCTTTCCCTTTGTGTGATTAGGTTACTGACTATGAGCTTATACCCGGAGGAAGGAATATTAGAGTTACAGAAGAAACAAAGCATGAGTATGTGGACCTTGTGGCTGAACACATATTGACTACAGCTATTCGTCCCCAGATTAATTCCTTTTTAGAAGGTTTCAATGAATTAGTTCCACGGGAACTTATCTCAATATTCAACGACAAGGAGCTTGAGCTTCTAATTAGTGGACTTCCAGAAATTGATCGTGAGTGCTTTTGGCTTTTTGCTGTTATTAACAATGTTATCCATTTACTTTTTCAATGTTTATGATTCGTTCTGGTGTCTGCAGTCGATGATTTGAAAGCCAACACAGAGTATACTGGCTATACAGCTGCATCTTCTGTTATTCAATGGTTCTGGGAGGTCGTTAAATCATTCAACAAGGAGGACATGGCAAGACTGCTGCAATTTGTAACCGGAACATCGAAGGTAATTATGAGTGTGACAATAATATTAGATTTATAAGGAAGGTTATTATGTGATAGATTTTGCAGTCACTTTTTTCATAGTCATACTAGTCCCCCCACCCCAACCCCACCCACCCAAACCAAAAAAAAAAAAAAGAAAAAAAAAAGAAAAAAAGAAAGAAAGAGAGAGAGAGAGAGAGAACTCTGCTTAATAAGATTAAGCTGTTGAGTAGCTTTCATGTGATGTATGATCTTTTTTCTTCTTTTTTTGTTGAAGTTTTCATGCATGAAATTTTATGATTGCTAATTAGGTTCTATAGGGAAGAAGGTCAAATTTGAAATGAATTCTTAACATGGAACTATAGAAACATGAGTTTGACCTAATAAAACATGAAAAGTCATCATTAATATGTCAGTTGATAATATGTCCACTATAGGATTGCTTTTCTTTGAACTTAAAATTGGCTAGGGCATTTTTAATTGTTTTCCTATCTGAGAAAGGCACGTACATTTGTTAGTTAGGAGTAAGGTTGGATCCATCACTCATCAAAGAGGAGCCAGCTTATCCCCTGTTTTCGTGAATATGTTGACTGGATCAGGTAGACTCTTAAAACAGAGATGGGGCTCATAGTTGAATGCAGATGAATATTATGTTCTGTATCCATCCGTGCTACTGTTTGGATGCTAGCATGCAACATGAAAAATATTATCATGTAAAGCAATTTTCCTTTGTAGGATACTTTTATTTACTTCCTGTAAGAAATTAATCATGCTCACAATTTGAATTCTTAGACATTGTTCTGGATCCATAAATTATTTCAAACATGCTTGTCGCTACCATGGATGACTTTCAATGCAGAAAACTACCATTTGTATTTGGCAAACAATAAAAAGTAAGCTATATGTCATGTTTTAAAGTTACGAAGTTGAAGGTTAGTGCTTACATGCAGACACCTAAGTGAATTATTATTAAAAGTATAAAAATAAGTAAAATTTATAAAATAACTAAAAAAGAACGATATAAAAATGTTAAGGAAATTAAAGCTTAACTTAAGAATGCATACACCTATTTGGTGTCTTTCACTAGTAACTTTACATGGTATATCTTGTAAATATGAAGTGATTTACCACTCCCGGAACTTGTGGCTCAGAAAGTTAAAGAAAGCGTGGGGGGTCAATTCAGGTTAACTTCTAAAGCTAAATGTTATTTAGAGCTAATCATGCTTTTTATGAGTTATTTTACTCTCTTATTCCTCTTCAAATCCTTTCTCATGATTTTTCATCAATTTCATTATTATCTTTTTTGCACGCACTGTTACCATCTAGGCTGAATTGGGTAAGGTAAATTCTGGATGAGGATGGTGTACTGGAGTTTGATATTCTAGTAACTTCATTTTGACTCTCTTTGGATTTGATATGTTTCTTGATCTTTTTTCTTTTTTGGTGATTGTCCTTCCACTGAATGGTTGTGGTCGAATTTATATATTTTATTTCGATGCATGTGTGAAAATTAACATATTTCTGATGAAAAGAAAAAACAAAATATTTGATCCAATTTTTAATTTAGATCTGCAGTCCTGGTTGATACCCTCTACTGCTATTCTCTCTCTCTCTCTCTCTCTCTCTCTCTCTCTCTCTCTCTCTCTCAATGAACTGTTTTTGGCTATATCAGGTTCCCTTAGAGGGCTTTAAAGCATTGCAGGGTATTTCTGGCCCTCAACGGTTGCAGATCCATAAGGCATATGGTGCTCCTGAGAGGCTACCGTCTGCCCATACATGGTTAGACTTGCTAACTAAGAATGCATTTCACTATTGCAATCTTATGTAACAAGTAGGACATTACATTTTTAAAAGATTGGCATTACTGAAAGTCCATATATGCAATTGTAGTTTCAACCAGCTGGACCTCCCAGAGTATTCGTCCAAGGAGCAGTTAGAAGAACGCTTGCTGCTTGCCATCCATGAAGCTAGTGAAGGTTTTGGCTTTGGTTGATATATTGTACTCCTCAGTCTCTCCTCTTGGAGCCAATGTTCTTTTTGATTGCCACATACAGGTTTGTTTTTATTCTGTTTCAACCAGCTTATAGTTTTTGCTTGTCTCAATCTTTCAACCATTTTTTATTTGGTTTTGAATTTTAAAAAATATGGCTTCAATTTAGGTAATGATTTTGTTTTAGAAAAAGGAATAGGGCATATTTCTACTTGCTGCTTAAATTGCTCGTGCTTCTAATAGGTGTTGATGAGTTCACAGTTTGCTGTTGAAGTAATGTATAAATCGGCTCAAGTATACCTACATATTGTTCTTGCAATTATGCTTATACTATCCATGTAGTTCTACTAGAAAATGCATGTGCAATCAATGCTCGATCCTCAGTTCTTGGGAGGGGGCTTGAAAGTACTGATAAAATCAAAGGATTTAATTGGTTACTAAGAGTCAATTTATTTTGTTACCAAAAACAAAAACATTTTTTTTCTTCATCATACACTGGAGGTCATTCTCGTGCTAATTGATTAGGAAAAAATAATAATATTCATTGTCTTATTTCGAGCAGATTTTGCAATTCACTGTTTATATAATCATCAGTGATGGTTTTGCAGATTTCAGAAGCAATCAGATGAAGGTGCCGTGCAAAGCTTCTCTCTGAAATGGCCGGCATGGAAATTTTTGAAGGAGCAAAAACTAATCAAATTTGAAAAGGTGTTGGTCCTAACCTCGGACACCAGGCCACCAGGATAGTCAGGGTAGATATTTTGCATTCTGACAGCAATAGCAAGGGCTTGGAGTCCTTTTTGTTTCTGATTATAGGCTCCATGGTTACTTTGGAGAAGTGTATATGCTCGAATGCTTGAAAAGCAGTATCCTGCCTCTAATGTATATTTTTTGTTTTCTTTTTTGTATTTGACATCCTTTACTCTGCCCCTCCGAGTGTGAAGGGTAGCGGCTATTCAAATGAATAATTTCGTTGGCGTTATATTTTTTCCCCTACCTTTTTAGCTTAAATGGCTGGAACTATATGTTAGAACTTCCTGTTAATTTACCCTTACAATTCTTGAAAGAAGCACCGTGTGCCTTCCTCGAAAGGTGAGAGGTGATGAAAATGGCTTCCTGAGTAAATTTTTTGTTTGGCAGTCTCTACTTAAGACTTGTACTCAAATGACTACCGTGTGCAATACGCGATGCAATGAAAAATGAAGTTTGTTCGAGCTCGACCGCCGTAAATGGAGGAAAAGAAGGAACAATGGGTAGGATCCATGTCTTTGAAGGGTATAAATGGCAAGCGAGCATGATATATTGGATCTGGGTCATGTATGTTTGACTATTAGATTGATTGTGCTGTCTACATGCATCTTGACCATGCCATCATGACATTCACTACTTGGTAGGCCGAGTCAAGCCGATTAATAAGGGAATTTTGACGCTCAGATAATCTACCCACGCATGTAGTTTTTGGCTTGAGTTATTAGCAATGGGTTCTTCGTTCGATTTTAATCGGTTTGAATCAATTTGATTCAAAAATTAAATAATAAAAAAATAAAAATTAACTCAAATAACAAAGGAACTGAATCGGATTCGAATTGAGAATTTTGGTTCGATTCGATTATTTATTTTTTTTATAATTTTTTTTATTTTTAATTATTTATTTTGATAGAATATATTTAAATAATTATTATTATTTTATTATTAATTAATTACATCACATTTAATTAAAATTTAAATATATTAAATTTATTATTTGATAATTTTTTATATTAAAAATTAAAAATTAATAAATAATGATATATTAATAATTAATAAATGATAAATCGATAATAAATAAAATATAACATATCAAAGATCATATTATCTACAATACAAACAACCAATCAAGCATCACAGCAAATTATAACAATAAATAAAATTTAATATTCAGTCATCCATCCATATAATCAATAAGTTCTTAAAATAGTAAACATCATAAATTTAAATTATGATTTAGATTTTCGATTCGATTTTTGAATTTTTTATTTTTTAACCGAATCGAAAATGGACATTCTTGAAAATGAAAATTGGAAACCGAACCGAACTGTATTCGGTTCATTTTCGATTCAATTTTTTGATTTGATTCAGACTGATTTTTGATCTAAAACTAAATTATGGATAATCCTAATTAATAATATACTACCAGTAATTTTACTAACCGAACTACGTGGGACCCCACCAGGCTCATTGATAGCTAGGTTCTGGTTAGACTAGTGTCAGGAAAAGGATTGAATTTGGATAGCGTATATCCAACCTATGTGCAAACGTAGATCACATGCACCAAATCCAAACTTGAATCCAGAGTTTACGACGGTATACATCATAAGGTTTGAAGTTTGGCCGTGTTTTGGATTGTTATCAGGCATTTGTTGTGTTTTGACTATGACATAAGGAGCAGAGCCAAGTTGGAGAATTTATCATGGCAAGGGGAAGGTTACCTTCAGCTGCCTCCATTTTTACCATTGCACCAGCTGCTCACTGATATCCCGTCGCCGCTACCATCATAAGAGAAGGAGCCTGACAAAAGTTCTGATAGGCGAGGAAAAGGGAGATAAAGAGTAGTTTCTCAATTGAGGTACGTTATTAATAAAGAACATATTAAGAATTCCCTGCAAAAAAGAATATATTATAAATATTATTATATAGACCCGCACATACATGTATATGCCGGTGTCATAATAGTCTATATCAAAGCTCAATCTAATAAGATTTTGAATCCCATTTTACGTTGCTACCCAAACCCAATGTTTAAGCGAACTTATCTCACAAATGCAAATTCCAAGTTCTGAGTTGATACTAGGTTAGTGGCATAAAGGCTTGTTTGGATTTATTTACGAGATGGGGCTGAACATCTGCATGAATCAGATTTATTGATCCATTTAGTTTGTATTTTCTAAGAGCTTGTCCAAATTTCAGTTTTTGGTCTATAAGAAATTTTTTTTTTCTTTCCACAAAATTCGCATTAGATGGTATTTGATTGATGCAAGGCCATACTTAAATGGGTGATTCAAATCTATAAATCTTATAAAATTTTCAGCTTAACCATATTTTTTTTGGTAGAAAAGCTCAACCATATTGAAAAATCCACCCCAAAGCTGCTTTAATAACCTATCCTCCTCCAGCCTTCCACTCTTTGGTCACAGGGCCACCCGCTTTGGACACGGATGGTCGTGATTCAAAAAAGGAATGCTTATGGGGTTGCCATCTGGGCGCTCTCCATGGCCGTTTAACGAGGGTTGCCTGCGGTAGCGGTACCCCTAACGGGATCTTTTCACTCAATCGAGACGTTTCACAAGATGCAACGACCGAGCTACCGAACCCCAACTCGATTCCCCTCGTTTGGCCGCAAAATCTCCAATCCTGGCTCGATTCCCCGCCGAGGTTTCGCGGGCATTCCGAGAGCAAGGCGAGAAGATGGCAGGAACCCCGAAAGGGGTAGCGAACCCCGCACTTGTACGCTCTAATTTCCCTCCTTTTCCGCCTCGCTTCGACAAAATAATGTTTTCCTTAAAAAGGATTTTCTTTCGTTTATTTCTTTGAATTGGTGTCAGTTGTGTATTTAATTTCTTCGTTGTGGTGATCGTAAGATTGCTCTATTCCTTTTTTTTTCGTCCAACTATCTATCTACATCTTTTTTTTTAAAAAAAAAAAAAATTCCTTCTATGCTTGTGTCTTTGCTTTCATCTTTTATATTGTCGCCAATGTTCAATTTTTTTGTTTCAATTTCCTTTTTTTTCTGGACCTTTATATGATATAGGAATTCGTATTTGGTTCCTTTTATTTGTTATTACAATAACATGATTCATTACGGAAATTTCGCTCAATTTTAATCAGTTTGTCTTATGATTTTGTTTTCCTACATCAAGGGGTTATGGATTTGTATGAATTTTTCTATATTCTTTGATGCTTTCTTCTACGTTTTTAACGAAGTCTACTGATATTATTTCTTCAAATAGATGACATTTGTTGGTGCATTCCGTTCTGCTAACCTTATAACTGTATGCACTCCAAGTGTTTGTAATGTTTCTTCATGGTTTTGTTTCCTTTTTCTGTTAAGTTTTTGATGCCATGCTTTTCCTTAAATTTCTCCATTTTGTTGCAACAGCTCAAGAGATTGAGAATAGCATTTACATGATGCTTACCATTCATCGATGGGAGTCACTGAATCACATGGACTATAAATTGGCCAAACTTAGAAAGGTTCATGGAAAACTAGCTTTGAAATTTCTAAATTGGATCATCCGGCAGCAGGACTTTGATCAGATCACTCACATGTACGGTATCACAGTCCATATACTTGTTCGGGCTCGGATGTATGAGCCTGCAAAATCCATATTGAAACATCTTTTGAAGATGGGTATTCCATGTTGTTCCCTTTTTCATTTGCTTATGCATACTTACTGCCGTTGCAATTCAAATCCTTCAGTTTTTGATCTTTTGATTAAGGTTTACATTAAAGAAGGGTTGCTCAAGGATGCTATGAAGACATTTCGGTTGATGGGGTCCCAAGGATTTGCGGCTTCAGTTTATTCTTGCAATGCCATTCTTGCAACTCTTGCAAGGGAGGAGGGAACACCTTCAGTTTGGTTGTTCTACAAGGAGATGCTAACCAGGAAGATCCATCCCGATGTCAGCACTTTCAATATCATACTGAATTCTCTTTGTGTTGGCGGAAAGCTTGAGAAAGCTATTTGTCTTTTAAAAAAAATGGAAAAGGCTGGCTATTCACCAAATATCGTAACGTACAATACACTGCTTGATTGGCATTGTAAGAAAGGAAGGTTTAAGGCTGCTCTTAAGGTGTTGGACTGCATGGAGAGAAAAGGCATCAAGGCAGATGTGTACACATATAACATACTTATCGACAACTTATGTAAAATAAATAAGAGTGCCAGAGCTTATTTATTGTTAAAAAGGATGAGAGAGAATAAAGTTTCTCCCACTGAAAGCACGTACAATACTCTCATTAGTGGCTTCTGTAAAGAAGGGAAGATTAATGTTGCTACTCGTATTTTCGATGACATGTTAAATCTTAGTATGTCTCCAAGTTGTATTACTTACAATATATTGATCAATGGGCACTGTCAAAATGGAAATACTGATGAAGCCTTGAGGATTATATCTGAAATGGTTGCTGCAGGGGTAATGCCCAATGAGATTACTTATGGTGCTTTGTTGAATGGTTATCGCAAGGCTTCAGAGCTGGATGCTGCAGTAGATCTTCTTGAAAAGGTGAGGTCGGAGGGTCTCAACATCAACTGTATTATGTACACAATCTTTATACATGGGTTTTGCAAGGAGGGACAGCTTAATAGGGCTTTACAATTTTTTTATGGTATGCTTGAGGCTGGGGTTAACCCTGATGTTGTCACATATTCTGCACTTATAAATGGTTTGAGCAAAATGGGTAAGTTTAGCCAAATAAAGAAGATTCTAGCAAAGATGCACAAAACTGGAGTTCTGCCTAATCATATATTATATGCAACATTAATTTGTCATTGTTGCAAGGATGGAGATGTAATGGAAGCAATGAGCTTGTATGCTGACATGTGTCGCATGGATCAATACGCTGATCGGATCATCTGTAACCAATTAATTTCTGCTCTTTGCAGGAGGGGACAGTTGAGAGAAGCAGAGCAGTTCATGGAACATATGACCAGGATGAAGGTTTCTCCTGATTCCATTAGCTTCAATTGTATAATAAATGGTTATGGCAGTCGGGGTGATGCACTAGGAGCATTTTTCATTTATGATGAAATGATTAGACGGGGTCATCTTCCAAATAGTATTACATATGGAAGTTTACTTAAAGGGTTATGTAGGGGAGGAAACTTGAGAGAGGCAAAGAAGTTTTTGATTCAACTTCATGATATTCCTTTTGCTGTTGATAATCTTACCTATAACACACTTCTTGTAGAGATTTGCAAGTCTGGAAACTTAGGGGATGCTCTGAGTTTATGCGATAAAATGATTGAAAGCAACATGATACCTGATAATTACACTTACACAATTCTTCTCAGTGGCTTTTGCAGGAAAGGGAAGATTATTCCAGCAGTTCTTCTGTCTCAAAAGATGTGGGAGAAAGCATTGTTTCCTAATCATGTTGCTTATACTTCTTTGATCCGTGGTTTAGCAAGAGAAGGCCAACTAAATGCTTCTTCATACCTGTTTGAAGAGATGATGAATAAAGAAAGACTATACCCTGACACTGCTGCTTTTAATGCTATGATTGATGGGTACTCAAGAGCAGGAATGATACAACAAGTGGATGAGTTGGTTACAATGATGCAGGACAAAGGTCTGAATCAAAATCTGGCTACTTATAACATTCTAATGCATGGATATGTCAAAAATTGCCATCTACTAAGATCATTTAATCTGTACAAGACAATGTTAAGTATGGGTTTTTCGCCTGATAATCGCACGTACCATTCGCTAATTCTTGGACTTTGCAAGTCTGATATGATGGATATTGGGGTAAAATTTTTGGAGAAGATGATGTTAGGTGGTGTTATTCCTGATGACTTGACCTTTAATATGCTTGTTACCAAATACAGCGAGAAAAGTCAGATGACCAATGCTTTCAAACTTGTTAATTCTATGAAATGTTTGCAAATGTCACCCAGCAGGGACACCTATGATGCCATTATAAATGGATTAAATAGAAAAGGTTGTCTGCAACAATCATATGTTGTGTTGCATGAAATGATGGAAAAAGGGATTTCTCCAAAACGTACACATTATATTACATTGATTAATGGGAAATGCAGGGTTGGTGATATATGGGGGGCGTTCAGACTGAAAGATGAGATGGAAGAGCTGGGGTTAGTGCCCCATGAAGTTGCTGAGAGCACAATTGTTAGAGGCCTTTGTAAATGTGGAAAGCTTGAAGAAGCAATGCTGGTATTTGATGGCATGCTTCGGACAGGAGTGATGCCAACAATTGCTACTTTCACTACTCTTATGCATGGGCTTTGCAAAGAATCTATGCTTGCTGATGCTTTGTTTTTAAAGGATGTGATGGAACAATATGGTTTGAAGCTAGACGTTGTTACCTACAATGTTCTTATTACGGGATTATGTGCCAATGATCGTCTTGCTGATGCCTGGAAATTGTACATGGAGATGAAGGATAAGGGCCTTTGGCCTAATATCACAACTTACACTGTGCTCATCGATTCTGTTTATAAGGAAAATAAACTTACTGAGGGAGAAACACTTTTGAAGGATATGCTAGACCGAGGCTTAATATCTTCACAAAACAATATCAGTAATTTGCATCAGGGGTTGGCAAATGCAATGAGAAGATTAAATAATTTAAGGCATTGCAGGAAAAGAATTAATACCAAGAAATAAGGTGAGGTGTGTGTGACATTTATTGCATCGTTGAGGTTGTCTGGTTCTTACATGTTGCAATTCTATAAAGGCCAGGGATAGTCAGGATGTTAAACTCAAGGTTTGTGATCTTTAATCCTGATGGCTTGGTTTTTGTTTTTCCCATATCATTATATCATTCTTATTCTTCTTCTTTTAGTCAGCCTACTTCCTGTTTTTTTCTATCTTTTATATGGAATGCATCTTTTTTCATCTTTATTGATAGGAAAATTGAAGAAACTTTAGCAAACACTATTTCCAGTATTAGATGCATTTAGTGCTTTATTTTCTCTTTTATGTTGAAGCATGTGAACCAAAGCTCTTTTTCTCTTCCAGCCTAAAGTAAAGAGAAGACACAAAGATCTGATCTGAACTAATGCTTGTTGTCACTGCTGATGATTAGCTGGGTGCTTAAGAAGCAACATCTACAAAATGCAGAATAAGCTGGTCCTTCTTGCATATACCTTTTTTATTGGTAATTCATTTATCTTTAGCCTTTCTACCTTTTCTTTTATTTGCTAGTATAATTTTGCTAAGCTTATTTAGGTTTGCCGATCACAGCTCACAGAGAAGACATAATTTTCGTCTGAGCATAACGATTGCCTGTGCATCATGCATGCCCTGTAAGTTGGTAAGTCCTCCATTTCTCGATATTGCTATGGTTAGTGCAAAATTGTGAATTGATTATTTTTTGTTCCTTCACCAATGAGGACCCGCTACATGATGCTTTTGACTCTTGACTTATTGATGACATGAGATATGCCCCCACAACTCGCATTTTTGAGAAATAGTGGTGGTGATTTGCCACCCTGCAGGATTGGATCTGGAACGTCTCCTAAGGAGAGAAAGGTGTCCTCCAGCTGATCTAGCAGCTGTTGGAATATGTCACCACATCTCTTATTCTCATAGGGGTAATAATAATGATCTAACATACTTATAGCAGTATTACAAGACTCTATTCTTGGTATATTTAGTGATGCTTGTTTTCTGTTCCATTCTTTACAAGGTTTACTGTTCCTTTATACAAGTTTAAGTATTCTTTCCTTGTGTTTGTACTCTTTTCAAACTTTTTTCTTTTTAACTTGTAAATTCAGTTACGAAGCCTACTTATATCTGAAGTTTTTACTTAGTGGAAAACTGCATTTGATGAGAGGATATAAAACTGTATACACATCTCTGGAGTAATTAGAGCGAACATAACCACAAGAAGTTAGAAAAACTAAACATGTGAGTACTTTCGTGCTGTCGTAGATGACTGAAGTATTTTTCTTCTGGCCTTTCATGGCTATCTGGTTTCTCTCATGGCAATTATGTCACTACAAAGCAAAATGAGCAATAACCCTTTCAGGAATAAGCAGCCTGATGTACTTGGTAGTTCATGTGGGAAAATTGTAATTTTAGGAAATGAAGTTGATTCTTAGCCCTTATAAGGGATGTCCAACCATTCACTCGAGACTGGAGTAAGTGAAAAGGTAGGCAAGGCTGCAAAGAGGATAAGATGGTGGATGATATTGATACGGTAAAGCCACCTCTGGGCTTTTTATTCACTTCCACAAGTTTTGGCTCTTTGTGCAGAAGTTGCAGAAATCTGTGGCAAAATATGTTGTTGCTCAGAATGCTTCCAGAAATTATCTTAATGAAATATTTATGAGATAAGTAAGTTAATCTCAAAATTGATCACCAATGGAGAATAAGAAACTCTACGTTCCTGAGTTTTTTTTTTTTTAATCTCGGAATGAAAACCGGCACGCTGGAATTAAATTCCATGACCTTGAGTTTCATTTCCTGCGCTAGTTGAAGGCAGTCAATGCATGTTAGACTCTAATATAGTAGTTTATTTTTGAGCAAGTGGGTTAAGTCTTTTCCAATATACTCAAACTCTGCCAGATTATTAAATGCGGTTGCATCTTCTTAGGACATATGCTGTCTTAGTTTTCTTCTTTACATTGTTACTATTCCTTTTATCAAATAATCATCATACTGAAAAATAAAAATGAATCGAAGCACAAAATCAGCAGGAGTAATATCAATCTGAGAAGTGTCCACCACAATGGCCATCCTGTCTAGCCAGCATTGCCTTTTGTATTCTCAGAACTGCACTGATACATTTCCAAACTTGAGCTACAATAATTTCAGTAATGTTTCCAAAAGAACCATTCTCCAAACCATCTTATAAATGGTGAGATCATGTTTTCTCTGTGTGCTACCTTATGTGGATTGACCAAGAACACATATTTTTGAAATGTAGGAATCCTCTATCAATTTTCTAAAGCAATACATGCTCCATTATTCTGATTGTTAAACAGGTGGCAAGCAGGTGGTTATCAATTGCAATTGTTCCTCTAGTGCCTGCTTCCTGCAGATATTGGTAGCTTGTGAAATTTGTGGTATGAACACATGTCACCCGATTCTCACAGACCATATACGAAGTTTGCTTTATGAGTTTGATTTGGATGTATCAGTGATATCAGCTTCATGTCTGACTTTTCTGTTAAAGCAGGTTGCATATAACAATTGTATGAACAGATTATTTGACATTGAGATCTGCTATATTTCTTTCAAGTTCTTTGATTTCATGCATCGTCATACCAGGTGGTGGTTTGCTGGTGCCATGCATTTCACATCAGACATCCGCTAGTGAATCTTGAGGGCTGCTGCAAGAGGGTCATTGTATCGATAATTTAAGATAAGACCATAGAGCATGCATAATCATGGAGTCTGACTTCAGTGGGACTTCCTTGTATCTCATTAGATGAAGAGTGCTAAACGAGTTTGGGACATCGATTTGGTGGTGGAGAAGCCACAGTGGTTTGTTGAAGGGACCCTGAAGTCTTCCATGCACTGGCAACCTCTAAGGATATTTTTTTTGTTAGGGAATCTGGACATGGAGCTAGTCAGGGACCTGTTGTCAATATGCTTTCTTGCCGAAGTTCCATTTCTTGAATAATTGAAAAGGCAAGATCATACAACCTTAAAGTTTCTTCTGAAATTAGGTCTCATCAGTACTACTAATGTATGATATAAGTTTGAGATTTGGCGTTCATAAAGTTGTTGAGATTGGTGGTGGTTTGTTTGCTGTTTCCCTGAGATCATGTTGTATTGAAATTTCAAGTACCTAATTCACATGAAAATGGATACTTATGCATTGCTACCAATTCATTGACTGATGATTTATTTAGAATTAGAATTTTTTTTAAAAAAAACTGCAGATTGATAAATATATTAATATTTTTTGTTAGGTAGAATCAGGAGGGATGTATCTACTGCAGAAGAGAGTTCAGGGGGGTAATCAGCTTTAGATATTTGTAAATTTGATTTTTGAAATGGTAATAAAAGTGAGGCGCTATCGGGGATCAGTGGGATAGAGCTTTCAAGCTGATAAAATGCTTCTTTATACATTTTTGATTGATGGGATCTCTTATTTTCCCTAAAAGATGCATCAAAGGGGAGATAGGGCTACAAAAAGATGATATGGGATAATGGGACAGGTTCTGCTCCTTGTGACCAATCAAATGAGTGGAATATAGCTCAAAACATACTCTGTAAAAAGGCTTAAAATAATGACGTCACAACTCGAACACTTCCTGGGTGCACATTTTGTGGAACATAGGTCCATGTAAATATGATTGATCTATGATTTGATCTTTTATAATTCACCACATAAGAAATGGCCTTTTTTCACATTGTAGAAATCATTATTTTTTTCCCATAAGGACAACTTAATATTCTTATCTTTTATGGTAGGTAAGATGACTTCATTACTAGTAGGAACGTAAAAGTAGGAGGACCACCATATGGCTACTCGGATAAACTTAATATTCTTGTCTATTTCCATGTCAAACTTTGAATTATGTTTTTTTCCTTCTTGCTGACTCATATTTTATCCTACTTCTCTTTATTGCATTGTGCTATTTGACATCATTCCCCACTACTTACCAATTTGCCGGTCTTTGAAGACTTGTTTGGCTTTTTGCTAACTCTTGTGAGACATTTATATTGTTATAAGGGAAGATACGAGAGGCTGTGTTGCTTTGGTAGTTCTAAGGTTTTTGTAGTATCAAAATTGCATCTGTTAAGAATATTCTAAAATATGTTATAATTTTAAAAATATTTTTTCATATATTTTGTTGGTGCAGAATTCTACCGATACCGGAGAAGCTGGAGTCGAGAGGATCACGGTCACCGTCGGAACCTGCAAAGAAAGTCTAAACCGAAGTTGGGGATAAATCTGTTGGTGCAGAATTTCGCCAATGCTGGAGAAGCTGGAGTCGAGAGGATCATGGCTGCCGTCGGAACCTATAAAGAAAGTCTAAACCGGAGTTGGGAGTGCGCCGGCAAGATTCTCCGATGCTCAAGTCAGTACTCTGCCTCAACAGAAATGGAGTACTCGAATGAGATTTTAGCAGAATTTTGAGATAGTATTTAGAGCTTAGAGGAGAACGTATCTGGGAGGTCTTTTTTATAGGCGGGAGAGCATAACCGATTGACAGCGACGTCCGTAACTATCTGATAGTGGGCCGTTCGGGATCACGTGGAGTTTGTTACAGAGAGTGGAGTGGTGTCCGTTGTCGCGACTTACAGGGGAGTTCGGGTCGGATGGATGAAGCTTGGCTGGGACGTCTGGTAGAGCGGAATAGTTCTCTGTCTCAGCAATCTAAGAGAAGCTCGGATGTTTCGAGGTTGCTGACGGGTTAACTATCATTGGATGCCTCAGGCGTTGATGCTGCAGACGGAAGTCATCTGCTGTAGAAGTCTGGATGGAAACTTTTTGTTGGAGAAATTCATCTGGAGTCTGATTGCTAGAGAAGTCCGTCTGAAATTCGTTTGATGTAGAAGCTTGTCTGAAGACTGTCCGCTGGAGAGGTCTGGTCGCATGAGGAATCCGACAGAAGGTCGACCGATAGCGGAATTCAGAAGGCACTATAGAAGGTTGACCGATAGAAGAGTCCGAAAAGCATTGTGGAAGTTCGTCTGCTGGGGGAGTCCGGTTGGCACTGTTGAAGTCCGGTTAGCACTATTGAAGTTCGGTTAGCGCTGTTGAAGGTTGATGGCTGGAGAGGCATGGAAGACACGGAAGATAGTCGGTCACTGTAGAAATCCGGCTGCTGGAGCCCGTCTGTTGTAGAAGTTCGGACGGAGTCCGATTCTTGTAGGAGTCCAGAAGAAGACTGCTTACTTTAGAAGCTCGGATGGAGACCGATTGCCGTGGAAGCTCGGACGAAGTCCACTTACTGTAGAAGTTCAGATGGAGTCCACTTACCGTAGAAACTCGGATGAAATCCGCTTGCTGTAGAAGCTCGGATGAAATCCGCTTGCTGTAGGAGCTTGGAGTAGAAATCCGGCAGGCGGTCAACCATTGTAGGAACTAGGATGGAGTCTAGTTACTATAGAAGTCCTGCTGCTGGAGAAGTCCGGACATTTGACGAAGTCCGGAAAAAGCTCAGAGTAAAGTCGATCGTGACAGGAGGAAGTCTGGAAGAGATTCAGAGAATAGTCGATCACTGTAGAAAATCGGCTGATAGTGAAGCCCAAAGAGCATTTGGAGCAGTCCGACAGACGAATGAAGAAGCTCATTATTGGAGAAGTCCGGAGAGTACCGTAGAAGCTCGGGCATCCGGAGAAGTTCAGAAAGACGCCGTACGAGATCGGAAGCCGGAAGAGTCCTGAGAGAGTCGGCCTCTTACGAACTTCGGCTGGGGTCATTTTATACCCAATATATTCTATGTATATTCTTTGTATCTTTGATATCTTTTCTTTATTAGTCTTTTCATATATACTTAGTTGTGTAATGTATACATACCCTATATATATGCACTTTGTTTTCAAGTAATATAATAAAGTTTTTCTTTCTGCAATGTAGTTTATTGCTTCATTTTGTCATGGTATCAGAGTTACTGCTTTACCGTCGTCGATACGCTATATAGTGATTTTTTGTCGCCAATATGCTGACACAATCTAACTATAGTTTAGCCTCTACGTTCGCTAATGAGCATTGTGCAAGTATTCCGGTCATTGTCCGTTGCCGCATTATCCTTCACGTGCCTCGTCGGAAACCTCCTCCTTCTGAAGTGCTCCAGTGGCAACTTTTTGGCAAGCTTTCACTGTTGTAACTACCATCGGTCATTTTCTTGATCATCCATCTAGTTGCTCCAATTGGACTACCCAACTCCACTGCACGCGCCCTCACACGTCGGACCAGTTTTGACCCATTTTGCCAATCATTTGCCACATGTCAGATGCATCATTAGGCACATATCAGCCACATTGCCTATCTTGCCACATCACTTGCCACATTATCTGCCACATGTTGGCCACATCATCCCATCCTGCTTCATCATTGTCACGTCATCTAGTTTAGTTCAGCACTATTGCTGGTTCGTTGTGTTGATTGAATAGGTCCGTTTCATTTGATCAATCGGTTTATTATTTTCTAGATCGGTTTTTAATTGGTTGCTATGGTTTTCAAGTGTGCTCTTTCCGTTTCTGGCCTCGATTTTTTTCAATTTTGCTTCTATACTTGAGTTTTGCTATTTTTATTCATTCATAATATCTCAAAAATATTCACTTTTGTCTCGGTTTAATCTCAACCCCAAAATGATGTTGCTCGATCCATTCAGACTATATTATATGGCACAAATTATAATCATTGAGCTCAAGCTATGCACAATTTTCTAAAGGGTTGTAAATTATGACAATTATCACTGGTGAAGGAAAAGATATAGAAGATATAGAGAATATACAATGAATATATGGGAGAATATATGAGAGAATTTATAGAATCATGAGATATTTTAAAATATTTTTAACTAATATATGAGTGAATATTTTTAGAATCATGAAATATTCTAGATCGTTTTTAATATCCTTCTCAATCTCATGATAATGGTGTAAAAACTAACTTGAGTTTGGATATCAAGTCAAGAAATCAATCAATAGAATGAGACTTGGTAGAAATATCGGTAAGTTAATCAATAGAAAAAAGAGATTGTAGTTGTACAATCCCATATTGAATATGCTGACAAACAAAATGATAAACATTCTCGATATGTTTGGTGCACTTATGAAAGATATTATTGTGAGCAATTTTAATGGTACTCTGAATGTGACAATGTAAAATAATAATATTTGAATATGTAACTTTCGTTTTTGAATGCACCAAAAAGCAAATAGTGGCAGCTTGCTCTAGTACATGAGTAGAGTGCTATGAACTTTGGTTGATATTACTGTTGAGCTTCTTTGACTTTATTAGTTTCTTCGGGATATGAGAGTTGTATATTCAAGTGCTATTACTTTATATTATGATAATTAAAGTACTATATAAATTATTTATAATAATATCTTTGATGAGCGTATCAAACACAGTGAGAACAATTGTCATTTTGTTCATTAGCATATTTGAGATGGGGTTGTACTATTATAGTGTATTTCTTATGTGGATCATCCTATGGATATCTTTAATAAGTCTCATTCTATCGATCAATTTCTCGACTTAATATCCAAATTCAAGTTGATTTTTATGCTATCATCTTAAGTTTGAGCAAAGATATTAAGAATATTCTACATTATCTTATGATTTTAAAAATATTCTCATATATTAGTAAAGAATATTTTAGAATATCTCATGATTTTAAAAATATTCTCTCATTTGTTCTCCTATATATTCATTGTATTTTTTGTATCTTTTCTTTTTTTGGGTCTTTTCATGTATACCTAGCTGTGCAATCTATAAATATCCCATGTATTATGTATTTTATTTTCAAGCAATACAATAGAGTTGTTTCTTTTTTTAATTCAATTTATTGTTTTATTTTGTCAATTTAGGACTTGTTTGGATGACCGTGTTGAAAAATTTATGAAATTTATGAGTTGGGCATATATAACTAGCAAAGTTATAAAATTATAGACTGAGATAGGATTATATTCATGCCTTGGAGTGGTTTTGGAGTAAGTCCGTTTGAATCTCATAAAGAGAAAAAAAAACCTCAACTTTGCTGGTTATATTTCTCCAACATACAAATCTCATAGTATTTTTAGTCCAATCCCCCACCACCAGTTTCCTTATTGTTGAGTCTCCGTTGAAATTTTCTTTGGGATGCCAATTGGTCAGATATAAAGTTCCTTGGACCCTTCTGCAGCTGCTGGGGCAACTCAAAATTCTACCTCATTTCATGTACCCTACCATTCACAGGATTTCCTCTTGCCATGCGAAGGGATTTTTTATGGCTAATACAGGCATCTTCTAGCATTTGAACAACCTCTCGGCTTGCGTGGAAACTATTCTATAGATAAGCTATTTCATTTATTTTTATTATTTTTTTTATTGAAATGAGCTGTAGATCCCTCTGATTAGGAATGCAATCGTCTAATTAAAGAGAAATATGTTTGTATAATTCCTAAATTGAATCCCTCTGATTAGGAATGCAATCGTCTAATTAGAGGAAAATATATTTGTATAATTCCTAAATTGAATCCCTCTGATTAGGAATGCAATCGTCTAATTAGAGGAAAATATATTTGTATAATTCCTAAATTGAGCCCATGAAAATTAATAAAAAGGGCCCTTTTGGTCCTAGAGAAGTATTCCTTCTTCCTCTGAATCCTCGTCTTCACCTTCTCTTCTATTTGTTCTGTTTTTCAATATGGTATCAGAGCACTCTGTTTCATGAATACGCTCTATTCTACCTCATCTCAATCCCTAAACTTCTTCAACTGCCGATCGTCCTCACCTCTTCAGATCTTTTCAAATCTTCCCCGGATCCGGCATCTCCCACACCCTTCCATCGCTATCGCTGTTTTCGTCGCTGCCGCTGCCGTCGCTGCTATCGCCGTTGCCGTCGATGCCACCGATGTTGCTACTACCGTCGACGCCACTACCGTATCCATCCGTGAACCACGGGATTGAGAACGGAAGCCGCTGACGCCCTTCTCATTTCTTATTAGGTGTTGGGTCTTGTTCTGGAGCAACAATAGAGCATCTTTTTTGGAGTTTCTGAATATTATCGAGGTGCCTTTCATGCAAGCAGATATTCGATATTTTTTATTCGTCATCTGAGTTTATCTCAGATCGTTGGTGAGAAACATTCAAATACCTTTTTCTTCCTCAAGATTGTTCCTATTTACTTGATCATTTAAGTGTTTTGTTTTGACAATGGGTGATAAAAATCCTTTAACCATGGAGGATTTAAAAAAGTTAATGGTTAGGATGATGGAATCTCGTATCGCGAGTAGTGAGTTTTCAAAGATCACCCTAGAAACTAACCCGGTCAAATTGGATGGGCCGGGTACCTACTTAAGTTGGACGCCACATGTTCATCTAATTTTAGAGTCTCACAATCTTGAGGGGTTTATAAGTGGTACTGCAAAAAAGCCAGAAGAAGATGTGATAGCTGTTAGACAGTGAAATTCTAATAATTCTCGAGTGGTAGCATGGCTCCTTGCCTCTATGGTACCAAGTGTTGCTCATACGGTTGAGGCACTGATGAATGCTTATGAGTTATGGCAGGCTGTAGCCACAACTTATTCCTATAAAGGTAATAATATGCATGCCCATAAGATCCAACGAGAGCTTCAGGGACTTACTCAGGGTTCCCGATCTGTAACAGAGTATGTTGGAGAATTAAAAAGGTTGTGGAACGATTTTGATTTTTATAGTCCCTTTACCCCTACTCATCCTGATGATGTTGATGTGTTCTGCAAATGGATAGAGCGTCAGCGCCTTGTGGATTTTTTGGATGGACTAAACCCAAAGTTTGAGTATCGACGCTCTTCTATTCTTAGTACACAGGAATGGCCAACTCTTGATGAAGCTATTTCCTTGGTTCTTAGTGAAGAAATTCGATTAGCCGCTATATCTTCTTCTACGAACACAGCTATACGATCTGCACTTGTGGTACAGCCAACTACTCTTGGAAGCTCTTCTCCTATCAATTCTACTCAAGAAACTCAGCCTCGACCTCGCGGGGTTAAGATTTGTGACCACTGTCATAAGCCGGGCCACATCAAAGCTTACTGCTATGAGCTGCATGGTCGTCCAACTAGAGGCCGTGGTAGTGGAGGTGGTCGTTCTGGTAGAGGCCGAGGTCAGTATAATCAGGCTCATTTTTCTTCTATGGAAGATTTATCAGTCGAAGAAATGCAACTTTTGGAAGAATTCAGATCTGATGTAAATATTTTTGAAAGCAGCACTTCCACAGAAGATTCTTCAAACCAACCAACCAGTTCTCTCTATCAGGGTAATTTTGCCCAAATAGGTATCGATGATCAAATTCATGCTCTTAACTGTAGTAATTTTTTTCCATGGGTAGTTGACTCTGGAGCATCCAATCATATGACTGGATCCTTTAGAGATTTTGTGTCTTATATTCCTTATTCTGGTCGTGATAAAGTTTGTCTTGCTGATGGCTCCTTTATCTCTATTTCTGAGAAAGGATCTATCAAATGCACTTCCGAATTACCCTTATCATCTGTTCTACATGTCCCTAGATTTTCTATCAATCTTTTATCCATTAGTGCTATTACGAATGATCTTGATTGTGCCGTAACTTTTTTCAAAATACATTGTGTCTTTCAGGAGCCAAGGACAGGAAGAAAACTTGGGACTGGTATAATGTGTAATGGACTCTACTATTTGGAGGGAGGAGTGTCCGGAGGCTACTCAGAAATCAGTTTGACAGTTTCATCCTCACAAAAGGAAGACCTGTTACTCCAGCACCGCAGGCTTGGTCATCTTCCATTTACTCTCTTAGCTCGTATGTTTCCAACTATTTTTGAATCATATAATAAAGAGAAGCTTGTATGTGATTGTTGGGAATAGTGTCCCAAAGCCAATCGTCAGCCTGTTGACGGTTGTGCTCCTTTTGTATTAGTACATGAATTATAAATAAATAAAAATTATTTTGGTATTTTTTCATCACAAATGTTTCATCTTCTAATGAACTCCTGTGTTGTGGTGAAGTCCTTAGGACTATTTAGACTCGACAAAGGAGGATTTGTCGTTTAGTCCTTAAAACATGTTCGCGACCAAATGATACGTTGTTACCAAGGACGACAATATTTATCGAGCATAGGTCGTTGTGTGCCATATGGGTTGGTTGTCCTCATAACCAAAGAGTATGGAGACACTGGTATGGCATACAGGTGAGATGTAATGGTACATCTGCACTGAACGTGATCAACTCTGGAGCTATTTCTGCTGTCAAGATTTGCTCCGATGGGATATGGGTATAAATGTCCCTCCGACCTGAGACCGTCACGGTGACTTGCAAGCAACTCACTGCACTTAGGCACTGGACTACCTGAATTTCTAATTCAGTGACGGAAGGTTGCTGGGTGTAGTCAAGTACTTGACTTGTCGGTGTGTGTGTCAAGATGGGATTGACCACTCCAGTTTAGGAGCTGTGTACAGTCGTGTTTCAATTTAGCAAAACCTTGGCCAGGGTAGTCCTAGTGAGGAGTCACAGGACTAATTGAGTTGAGCACGATTCGGATGATATCATCAGGGTTGACAGTTTAACCCTGAGTCATCCTAAACACAGGGGTCAAAAGGGATGAATTATACGGTAACCATATTCACGTAGGTTCTGAATGTTACGATTGCGATTATTCGACCTATCCGATCGTCGGGTACCATTGCTAGATGGTCACTTCGATTAGTACAGAAATTGGTTCCTGTGCTACCGGCTTAGGTTCGAACCTGCGGGGTCACACACATTAGAGGTTCCTTTCTGATCTGATAGCTGATTATGAGTCTTATCTATCTGAAACTCTATGATTAAGAATTAGGATTCTCTAATCATGAGTTCCACACATTTTGGGTACCGGGGTCAAAATTTTGAATTTCGAATTTTGAATTTGAAATTTGAACTCTTTGATCAGGGTTTCATATCGATGGTCTCTGATGCCTGATTGCCCATCGGATTTGGACTCAATATTTATAAGAGGTTTAATTAGTGATTTAATCACTAATTAACTCAATTTGATTGAGTAATTATTTTTGGATCAAGTCCAATTGAATTGGATTCAGTTTGGATTGACCCGATTAGGTTAAATGTTGACCTAATCGCTAAGGTGGTTTAGTCCCTGATTTGATCAGGGGTTAGGTTTAGTTAATTTTTGATTTGATTAAGATTTTATTAAGCTTAATTAAGCCTAATTATGTTGGGTTTAATTTGGTCTAATTGTGCTCAACCTATTTTAAACTAGGTTGGCTCAATTTGAATCAAACCACCTTGTTTTAAATTCCCTGCGTCACCCAACTTCCTTGCACCCATTTGAATTCACGAGAAGAAACTTCTCGTGAAATTTTTCTCACGTAAAACCCTTCCCCACGTCCTCATTTGTGCGCCATATGGATGGATAAATTAATTAGTTAGCCATTCAAATTCAAAGCATGTTTGAATTTGAATGGATAACTTATCACTTGCCCTTTCATCCTTATCCATTTTGTGCGCCACATTACTTACACGAGAAAAGGTTTCTCGTGAAACTTTTCCACGCACAAAGAGCCACGCCCCTTCTCTTCTCACGCCCAAAAGGATAGGGATAAGTTGGTTTTCGTTTGAATTCAAATTTGATTTGAATTCAAATGTGTAACCTCTTGTCTTTATCCTCTCACGCGGATAAGACACGTTCGACGTTGTTTTAAAAAGAGGAGAAAGGTGGGACGTGCGTAAAAAAATTAGGAGAGAAACTTTGGGGCGTGAGGAAGGCTTCTGCGCAAGGTGAAGGTCCAAAACCTTCCGAGAGAAAAAGAGAGAAAAGAGAGAAAATTGGGCGCAGGGTTTTTGGTGTGTACCCTAGGGTTTCTACCTAGGGTTCGGGAAGTGAGATTGGTGTGCCACGAGTGTCGTGAGTCCACCAAATTTCAGAGAGAGATCCATCAGCCTCTCAAGTAACTGTGCAGATGATCCGGAGCATCTGAGAAGTCGGCACACATCGATCGAAGGAGTTCGATCAACATCTGCCATCAAAAGGGTGAAATCACGAACTAGCATTCGTGAGGAGCTGATCAGACGGGAGCTTCGTGTGGACGATCCGCAGAGGCCAGACAGTTGGGTGGCTGCGATGTGATGATCAGAGCCCTCCGACGGTGATCAGATTGCGGTGATCGACTACCCGCAAAAGGTGATGTGTTCTGAACACAGTACTGTAAAACGTTTACTGATTCAAATTTGAATTTCAAATTTAAATGCATGCTGTTGTATCATATTTAGATCTTAGTGTAGGGTTAATTAGTATTAATTAATGAGATTAATTAATAATTCTGCTGTAAAATAGTAATTTTGAAAAAATTTTAAAATTACCATTTTGCCCCTGCACTAAATTTTTGCTTCAATTGGTATCAGAGCAGGTTCTAGAATATGATATACATATGCATGTGTAGATTCAGGTGTAATCTATAAGTTTAAATTTGAAATTCAAAATTCGAAATTCAAAAAGATTTAAAATTTGAAATTTGAAATTTGTTAGAAGTTTCAAATTTGAAATTCAAAATTTGAAATTTGAAATTTGGTTGAAATCTCAAATTTGAAATTTGAAATTTGAAATTCGAAATTTGAAATTTGAAATTCAAAATTCAAAATTTGAAATTTGAAATTTGGTTGAAATCTCAAATTTGAAATTTGAAATTTGAAATTCGAAATTCAAAATTTGAAATTCAAAATTCAAAATTTAAAATTCAAAGATTGAAAATTCAAATTTTGAAATTTGATTGAAATCTCAAATTTGAAATTTAAAATTTGAAATTTGAAATTTGAAATTCAAAATTTGAATTTTAAAATTTATATATTTAGATATACTTGATCCAAGTAGCAAGTAATCTAATTGGATTGGTTGCCATGGCCGTCCGGTCATAGGAGAAAAGTAGGGTTTAAAGGCCCTCTCTTCCCATTCGATGGGGTCTCCTATGGCGGTAGGGATGCCGATGCAATTATATCCCATGCCGATGAAGCAGTGAAAGGACTTAATTAAGAAATTTATCATGAATATGTTAGATTGGATCTAAAAGAAAATTTATGATTTATTTTGAGTTATTTTCTGTTATGAAATGAGCAATAGAATTGCTGTTTATAAAATGTGCTGACCCGTTTGTGAAATGAGTTAACACATTTGGTGAACAGAAAAATAAAATCTTTCAAATTTGAAAATTGTTTTCGAAATGCCAAACCCTGACCCATCAGCCCAAGTACTTAATTAAAAGAATTAAGTGTTGTCTAGTAGGTCTAGAATTGTGAATTAAGACCTAAGACAATTGCATAAACTTTTGGGTCAATGGGTTAGATGAATTAGGTCCATACTTGGGTTAGACCTAAGGTTAGTTTAAAAAAATGGACTAATTGGAGTAATTGGTCAAATCTAATCAAAAGTTGAATTAGATTAGGTCAAGGATACTCTAGACTCAACTTCAATAGTTGTAGTTGAATGGGTCCATGTCTTTAACTAGACCAAGATGGACTTAATTCATGGCTACGCGGTGGAGCTCTATTTACTAAGTTGATCAAAATTAAAACTAATGAACCGGTTGGTGTCTAAGGTAAGTTCGGCAGTTTTGACCAGTGGTTCTTAAGCGGGAGCTACTCGCATTGATTCGATCATTGACGAGTTAATGGCAAATCCCCACCACTGATCTCACTTACCTGGCCAATCTGGTAAGTTAGATTTTGATTAGATCACTTGGTGATTAGAGCTCACCCATGTCATTAGGTAAATCAGTATGACTGATTTAGGTGCTCCTAATGCCAGCTTTAATTAAATCCTTTTTAATCTGACTTGGTGAAGTCAGTGGGAGGATTGAAATTGGCTGGATGATTTCTTCTCTACTATTCTTTAATAAAATCCTCAAAAATTATTAGGTCCCTAAAATGATTAAGTTATAATGATAACTAAGTCATAGCCTCCCATTAAGTGAATGATAATGAGTCAATTAGTTCAATGATCATTGGAGGCCCAAAGGCCTGGTGCTCATTGGCTAATGGAATTATTATTCATAATATGATAATTTAATTGAGTCTTTCTGATGGTGGTTAGGTTGGCCGGCCAAAGTCGGGCCTGATCATTTATTGGTCCGATTCACTAAATTAAGTCATGTTAATGGTTGGACCTAACCAGATCTTTTCAGTGGAGGCCAAAGCCTACTGATTAGGTTCTGGGGCAAAATAAATTACTAGAAGTTGTTTAGAGAAACAACTGGTTAAGAACCTACCCATAGATGCACATGGGTTGACCAACCAAAGTTGGGCTCGTGTGTAGTCTGTGTGGATTCTAGTACCCATTAAGGAATTAAAGTAATTTCTCGAATTGGAGGATGAGGCTACCAGTTCGTAAAAATATTGGAAAAAACTTTAGACTAAAGTCCAAGTCTTTAGTATTAATTTATGTACTAATAGAGGTCTCGTTTTCCTTTAAGCAGCTATGGCCACTACCCTGTCGCTCCGGTCATTATTAGATAATGACAAGCTCATGGGGCCCAATTTCGATAGCTGGTATCGAAAATTGAAAATCGTCCTTGAGCATGAACGGATCCTTTATGTAGTAACGGATCCAGCACCTGAGGAGCCAGCTCCGAACGCTAGTAAAGCGATCCGAGACACTTACTTGAAGTGGCTCAATGACCGCACCACCGTTCGATGTATTATGCTGGCAGCAATGAATGACGAGTTCAGCCGAAGGTTTGAGAACGCCCAGCCACAGGAGATGCTTCAAATGTTGAACGACTCCTTTGGCACGCCTGACGACGTTGAAAGGCACAAAACTAGTTGTGCTATTTTCAATGCTCGGATGAGGGATGGGGCCTCAGTCACTGATCATGTACTGTATATGATCGAGATGATTGAGCGCCTAAGCAAATTGGGCTTTCCTCTGCACGAGCAGCTCGGTAAGGATGCAATCCTTAATTCCTTGTCCAAGTCCTTTCTCCCATTCCTTACTCATTTTCGAATGACAAAGCCTGCAGTAAACTACCACGGATTGTTGGGGTTGCTGCAGAACTTTGAGAAGGATCACCAACTCCTTAAGGAGTCGGTGAATGTAGTGGGAGGGTCTTCTTCTCGTCGTCAACCCTTTGGGAAGGGGAAGAAGAACAAGAAGAAAAAAAATAAGAAGGTGCAATCTCATGCTGGGATAGTAGCACGGGGTCAGACCAAGAAGCGCAAGCATGACCAGAGCCAGGCGGAGTGCTTCTTTTGCAAGAAGCACGGGCATTGGAAGAGGAACTGTCCTCAATACATTGCCTCCCTGGACCCGAACAGGCCAAAGAAGAAGCAAGGTAATTATATGATAACTCCTTGCAACTTTTCGATTTGTGATACTACTGCCTGGGTATTGGATACCGGAAGCCCTTATCATATTTGTAATTCGATGCAGGGTCTGCAGGTCAGTAGAAGATTTGATGAAGGCGAGAGGTTCCTGAATGTTGGAGATGGAAGCAAAGTTCCAGTTCTAGCTTTAGGAATCATGAGTCTTGTAATCAATTCTCGTAATGTAATTCTGAGTGAATGTCACTATTGTCCAAGTTTTTTATTAAATATTATTTCTGTAGGCCTTTTGGCCATGTACGGTTATGATTTTTTAATAAAAGAAAATATTTGCAATATCATTTTGAATGGTGTTACAATATTTGTTGGACAATTAAATAATGGAATTTACTTACTATCACAGCCTGTTAATGTGGTTCAAAAATTTGGTAAACGCTCTAGAATAGATAATGTGTCAGAAGTCTACCTTTGGCACTGTAGGCTAGGTCATATCAATAAGAACAGGATAAACAGGTTGGCTCAAGAAGGAATTCTTAAAGTTAGTGATTGTGAATCACTTCCAACCTGTGAGTCCTGTCTTCTTGGAAAGATGACCAAGTCACCTTTTACTGGAAAAGGTGAGCGAGCCAGTGAACTCTTAGGTCTGGTACATTCTGATGTATGTGGACCCATGAGCTCAAGTGCAAGAGGTGGATTTTTCTACTTCATAACCTTCACAGACGACCTATCTAGGTATGGGTATGTCTATTTAATGAAGCATAAGTCGGAATCATTTGAAATGTTCAAACTATTCCGAAATGAGGTAGAAAAATAAACTGGGAAGTGTATTAAAACTCTTCGATCTGATCGAGGAGGTGAATACCTTTTCAATGAGTTTCTGACGTATCTAGGGGAGAATGAGATTCTCTCTCAGTGGACTCCTCCTGGAACACCACAGCATAATGGTGTGTCTGAAAGGAGGAATCGGACCCTGTTAGACATGGTTCGATCCATGATGGGGTTTGCTGGTCTGCCGATCTCCCTCTGGGGATATGCGCTCGAATCGGCTTGTTACCTTCTAAATAGAGTTTCGAGTAAGTCTGTAGCCAAAACGCCATATGAGATATGGATAGGACGTAAGCCAGTACTCTCGCACCTTAGGGTTTGGGGGTGTCCAGCTTATGTTAAACATTTAATTACAGACAAGCTTGGATCTAGGTCTGACAAGTGTAATTTTATAGGGTACCCAAAAGAGACCAAAGGGTATTATTTCTACCTTGCTGATGAGCAAAAGGTGTTTGTCAGCCTTAAGGCAATCTTTTTAGAAAAGGAGTTCCTTAGTGAAGGAACTGTTGCCTCTAAAGTCGAACTTGACAAAGTTCGACAGGTGGAAAAACCGACACATGTTACTGAACCTGAACCGGATTTGATTAGATCAGATCCGGAGCCCATTGATTATGCACCCTTAAGGCGGTCTGGTAGAGTACCACATCAACCGGACAGATATTATGGTTTCTTGGTCCGGGATGGTGATCCTATCGAACTTGATGAAAACGATGAGGATCCGATCACCTACATGGATGCAATGTAGAGACCTGACTCTGAGAAATGGCTAGAGGCCATGAAATCCGAAATGGAGTCCATGAAGGTCAATGATGTGTGGACATTGGTTGACCCACCCGAAGGAGTAAAACCCATAGGGTGTAAGTGGGTCTTCAAAAGGAAGAGGGGCGCAGACGGAAAGGTGGAGACCTATAAAGTCCGTCTGGTTGCCAAGGGATATCGTCAACGTTATGGTATAGACTATGACGAGATATTTTCTCCTGTGGCAATGCTCAAATCCATTCGGATTATGCTTGCGATAGCTGCCCATCTGGACTATGAAATCTGGCAGATGGATGTGAAGACAGCTTTCCTAAACGGAGAGCTGGACGAAGAGATGTATATGATACAACCTGAAGGGTTCACATCCACAGATGAGTCTAAGGTGTGCAAGCTACAGAGGTCCATTTATGGACTTAAGCAGGCATCTCGGAGTTGGAACATACGTTTTGATAGGACGATCAAAATGTATGGCTTCGTTAAGAACGGAGAAGAACCCTGCATTTATAAGTGGGCTAATGGTCCAGCAGTAGTATTTCTTGTATTGTATGTGGATGACATTCTCTTAATCAGGAATGATGTCCCTGCATTACAGGGAATAAAGATTTGGCTATCGTCACAGTTCTCCATGAAGGATCTGGGAGAAGCTTCCTACATCCTAGGGATGAGGATCTATAGGGATAGATCCAAAAAGTTGCTTGGCTTATACCAGTCCACGTACATTGATACTATGCTGAAAAGGTTCAGCATGGAAAATTCCAAGAAAGGTTATCTACCGATAGGCCATGGAATTTCTCTCTCGAAGAGGGATTGTCCGACAACACCTCAAGAGAGAGAGCGTATGGGTAGGATTCCATATGCTTCGGCAGTGGGATCTATCATGTACGCCATGACATGTATACGACCAGATGTGGCATACTCACTAGGGGTAGTGAGTAGATACCAATCTGATCCAGAAGAGAATCACTGGAAGGTTGTTAAAACCATCCTGAAGTATTTGAGAAATACTAAGGACCAGTGGCTTATATATGGTGAATCGGACTTGAGACTTATAGGGTTTACAGACTCTAGTTTTTAGTCTGATCGAGATGATAGCAAGAGTGTGTCAGGATTTATTTTTACCCTTAATGGTGGGGCTGTCTGCTGGAAGAGTTCCAAGCAGCACACTGTGGCTGATTCAGTATGCGAGGCGGAGTATATTGCTGCATCAGATGCTGCCAAAGAAGCGGTGTGGCTGAGGAAATTCATCACCGAGCTCGGAGTAGCACCCTCCCTTGTTGGTCCAGTTCTGCTCTACTGCGACAGCTCTGGAGTCATTGCTCAGGCGAAGGAACCAAAGGCACACCAGCGGACGAAGCATATTCTGCGCCGCTACCATCTCATCCGGGAGATCGTGGATCGAGGTGACGTCGACCTTCAGAAGATCGACGGGAAGGAGAACCTGGCCGACCCATTCACTAAAGCCATTGCGGTGAAGGAGTTCAACGACTACAAGTCGAAGATGGGTATTAGATACTGCACCGATAGGCTTTAGGCCAAGTGGGAGATTGTTGGGAATAGTGTCCCAAAGCCAATCGTCAGCCTGTTGACGGTTGTGCTCCTTTTGTATTAGTACATGAATTATAAATAAATAAAAATTATTTTGGTATTTTTTCATCACAAATGTTTCATCTTCTAATGAACTCCTGCGTTGTGGTGAAGTCCTTAGGACTATTTAGACTCGACAAAGGAGGATTTGTCGTTTAGTCCTTAAACATGTTCGCGACCAAATGATATGTTGTTACCAAGGACGATAATATTTATCGAGCATAGGTCGTTGTGTGCCATATGGGTTGGTTGTCCTCATAACCAAAGAGTGTGGAGACACTGGTATGGCATACAGGTGAGATGTAATGGTACATCTGCACTGAACGTGACCAACTCCGGAGCTATTTCTGCTGTCAAGATTTGCTCCGATGGGATATGGGTATAAATGTCCCTCCGACCTGAGACCGCCATGGTGACTTGCAAGCAACTCACTGCACTTAGGCACTGGACTACCTGAATTTCTAATTCAGTGACGGAAGGTTGCTGGGTGTAGTCAAGTACTTGACTTGTCGGTGCGTGTGTCAAGATGGGATTGACCACTCCAGTTTAGGAGCTGTGTACAGTCGTGTTTCAATTTAGCAAAACCTTGGCCAGGGTAGTCCTAGTGAGGAGTCACAGGACTAATTGAGTTGAGCACGATTCGGATGATATCATCAGGGTTGACAGTTTAACCCTGAGTCATCCTAAACACAGGGGTCAAAAGGGATGAATTATACGGTAACCATATTCACGTAGGTTCTGAATGTTGCGATTGCGATTATTCGACCTATCCGGTCGTCGGGTACCATTGCTAGATGGTCACTTCGATTAGTACAGAAATTGGTTCCTGTGCTACCGGCTTAGGTTCGAACCTGCGGGGTCACACACATTAGAGGTTCCTTTCTGATC
Source organism: Elaeis guineensis (assembly GCF_000442705.2). NCBI lineage: Eukaryota > Viridiplantae > Streptophyta > Magnoliopsida > Arecales > Arecaceae > Elaeis > Elaeis guineensis. The sequence goes on along the minus strand of NC_025993.2, from coordinate 165,825,482 downwards.
TGATGGCTGATTATGAGTTTTATCTATCTGGAACTCTATGATTGAGAATTAGGATTCTCTAATCATGAGTTCCACACATTTTGTGTACCGGGGTCAAAATTTTGAATTTCGAATTTTGAATTTGAAATTTGAACTCTTTGATCAGGGTTTCATATCGATGGTCTCTGATGCCTGATTGCCCATCGGATTTGGACTCAACATTTATGAGAGGTTTAATTAGTGATTTAATCACTAATTAACTCAATTTGATTGAGTAATTATTTTTGGATCAAGTCCAATTGAATTGGATTCAGTTTGGATTGACCCGATTAGGTTAAATGTTGACCTAATCGCTAAGGTGGTTTAGTCCTTGATTTGATCAGGGGTTAGGTTTAGTTAATTTCTGATTTGATTAGGATTTTATTAAGCCTAATTAAGCCTAATTATGTTGGGTTTAATTTGGTCTAATTGTGCTCAACCTATTTTAAACTAGGTTGGCTCAATTTGAATCAAACCACCTTGTTTTAAATTTCCTGCGTCACCCAACTTCCTTGCACCCATTTGAATTCACGAGAAGAAACTTCTCGTGAAATTTTTCTCACGTAAAACCCTTCCCCACGTCCTCATTTGTGCGCCATATAGATGGATAAATTAATTAGTTAGCCATTCAAATTCAAAGCATGTTTGAATTTGAATGGATAACTTATCACTTGCCCTTTCATCCTTATCCATTTTGTGTGCCACATTACTTACACGAGAAAAGGTTTCTCGTGAAAATTTTCCATGCACAAAGAGCCACGCCCCTTCTCTTCTCACGCTCAAAAGGATAGGGATAAGTTGGTTTTCGTTTGAATTCCATTTTGATTTGAATTCAAATGTGTAACCTCTTGTCTTTATCCTCTCACACGGATAAGACACGTTCGACGTTGTTTTAAAAAGAGGAGAAAGGTGGGACGTGCGTAGAAAAATTAGGAGAGAAACTTTGGGGCGTGAGGAAGGCTTCTGCGCAAGGTGAAGGTCCAAAACCTTCCGAGAGAAAAAGAAAGAAAAGAGAGAAAATTGGGCGCAGGGTTTTTGGTGTGTACCCTAGGGTTTCTACCTAGGGTTCGGGAAGTGAGATTGGTGTGCCACGAGTGTCGTGAGTCCACCAAATTTCAGAGAAAGATCCATCAGCCTCTCAAGTAACTGTGCAGATGATCCAGAGCATCCGAGAAGTCGGCACACATCGATCGAAGGAGTTCGATCAACATCTGCCATCAAAAGGGTGAAATCACGAACTAGCATTCGTGAGGAGCTGATCAGACGGGAGCTTCGTGTGGACGATCCACAGAGGCCAGACAGTTGGGTGGCTACGACGTGATGATCAGAGCCCTCCGACGGTGATCAGATTGCGGTGATCGACTACCCGCAAAAGGTGATGTGTTCTGAACACAGTACTGTAAAACGTTTACTGATTCAAATTTGAATTTCAAATTTAAATGCATGCTGTTGTATCATATTTAGATCCTAGTGTAGGGTTAATTAGTATTAATTAATGAGATTAATTAATAATTCCGCTGTAAAATAGTAATTTTGAAAAAATTTTAAAATTATCATTTTGCCCCTGCACTAAATTTTTGCTTCAGTGATGTCTGTGAACTAGCTAAACACACTAGAAGTGCTTATCCAGGCTCAGGCATGCGTAGTAAAGCAATGTTTGAGGTAGTTCATTCTGATGTATGGGGATCCTGTGGGACCACCGCTATTTCTGGTCATCGGTGGTTCGTTACTTTTATTGATTGTTTTAGTCGTTGCACTTGGGTTTATCTATTAAAAAATAAGAATGAAGTGTTTCAGTCATTTAGAGATTTTCATAAAATGATTGGTACTCAATATGGAGCAACTCTTAAGATTTTTCGCTCTGATAATGGGACAGAGTATCTTAATAAAGAATTTGAGGAGTATACACATAATAATGGTATTATACATCAAACAACTTGTGTTGACACACCGGCTCAAAATAGAGTTGCTGAAAGAAAGAATAGACACCTACTTGAAGTGACAAGATGTTTGATGTTTTCTATGAATGTTCCTAAGTTCTTATGGGGAGACGCAGTGTTAACTGCAGCGTATCTAATTAATCGAATGCCACTTCGAACTTTGGACTATAAGACACCTCTTGAATGCCTGCAAGAAACTAATTCTTTCATAATTCCCCCCAAGGTATTTGGCTGTGTTTGTTTTGTTCGAGATCATCGACCTTCGGTTGGCAAGCTTGACGCTCATGCCCTCAAGTGCATTTTTGTTGGTTATTCCTCTACTCAAAAAGGTTACAAATGTTGGTGTCCGAATGAGCGAAAGTTGTTTATCAGCATGGATGTAATATTTCGAGAGTCTGAGCCATTCTATATATCTTCTGTGTCTTCTTCCTCTCCCGTCACCTCTGAAACTGATCGAGAGGGGGAGTTCTCTGGAGGGAGTCCTATTACTGTGGATGTTGGTACAAATGGTGGATCTGATACTCAGGAAGAGTTTATTACAAATGGTGGATCTGATACTCAAGGAAAGTTTATTTCTATTAATGCTAGTTCTGACACTCAAGAAGAAGCATCTAAAACTGCATCCGAGACTCTCTCACAGCCTGCTACTTCAATTTCATCTGATTCATCTCCTCTCTCAGAGCCTATTATGCATTCTCCAGTCTCCAGATCTTCCTTTCCTGTCTTGACGGTTTCATCTTCTACGACGAATGGTAATTCTCCTGTACCTCCTATTCATTTTACATTAGATAATGATGATCTAAATATTCCTATTGCTTTACGTAAACCTACTCGTCATGCTGGTATTCCTGCTCGACTTAAGGATGGAGTGGGGTATAAACATGACATCACTAACTTTGTATCCTATGAATCTCTCTCTCCATCTTATCAGAGTTTTATAGCTTCTTTGTCCTCTGTCTCCATACTCAAGAATTGAAAGGTTGCTAAGGAAGACCCCAAGTGGAAAGCCGCTATGCTTGAGGAAATGCGAGCACTAGAAAAAAATAATACATGAAAACTTGTATCTTTACCAGCTGGTAAACAAACTATGGGATGCAAATGGATTTTTACAGTTAAGCAGACACCTGAGGGTACTGTTGAACGGTACAAAGCTCGTTTGATAGCAAAAGGATATACACAGATTTATGGCATTGACTATGATGAAACTTTTGCACCTGTTGCAAAAATGAACTCTGTTAGAACCATTATATCATGTGCTGCTAACTTTGGATGGGATCTATTCCAGCTCGATGTAAAGAATGTTTTTCTTCATGGAGAACTTCAGGAGGAGGTATATATGGATATTCCTCCAGGATTTGCTACCGCTCAGATAGTGGGCAAAGTATGCCAGTTACGATGCTCTCTTTATGGTCTGAAGCAGTCACCTCGTGCTTGGTTCGATCGCTTCCGACGAGCAATCATTCAGATGGGGTATAAACAGAGCAATGCAGATCACACACTCTTCTTTCGACACAATAAGGGTAAGATTGCTGTTTTGATTGTCTATGTTGATGATATTGTGGTCACAGGAGATGATTCTGAGGAGATAGCTCATTTGAAGGCTCAGCTGGCACAGGCATTTGAGGTGAAGGATCTTGGACATCTTCGATATTTTTTTGGGATAGAAGTTGCTCGTTCTTCAAAAAGAATTTTTCTCTCCCAAAAAAAATATATTCTAGATCTTCTTACAGAAGTCGGTATGTTGGGATGTCGACCTATTGCTACTCCTATTGAACAAAATCATCAACTAGTAGCTGATACTGGTGTCCTTATTGATTGAGAATGTTATCAACGATTGGTAGGACGTTTGATTTATCTATCTCATACACGGCCTGATATTGCATTCGCCGTTAGTGTGGTAAGTCAGTTTATGCATGATCCACGTTCAGTTCATATGAATGCTGTGACACGGATACTTCGTTACCTCAAAAGCTGTCCTGGTCGTGGTTTACTTTATTCTAATCATGGCAACCTACGGGTGGAGTGTTATACAGATGCTGATTGGACTGGATCACTTGATGACCGTCGCTCTACCTCAGGTTGCTGTACTTTTGTTGGAGGTAATCTAGTCACTTGGCGAAGTAAGAAACATAATGTAGTTGCTCGATCTACTGCTGAAGCAGAGTATCAAGCTATGGCACATGGCGTGTGCAAAATTTTATGGTTGCGGATCTTGTTATTGGATCTAGGCCCTTATCAGTCATCGCCCCTTATGCTATATTGTGACAACAAGGCAGCAATCAATATTGCTAATAATCTAGTACAGCATGATCGGACGAAGCACATTGAGATCGATCGACATTTTATCAAAGAAAAGCTTGATGCCAGAATCATTTGTATGCCTTATGTGCGATCTGCAAGTCAACTAGCAGACATTTTGACTAAAGGTCTTAGTGTACCTTCTTTTTCATTTATTCATGACAAGATGGGTCTTTATGATATCTATAACCCATCTTGAGGGGGAGTGTTGAAATGAGCTGTAGATCTCTCTGATTAGGAATGCAATCGTCTAATTAGAGGGAAATATGTTTGTATAATTTCTAAATTGAATTTCTCTGATTAGGAATGCAATCGTCTAATTAGAGAAAAATATATTTGTATAATTCTTAAATTTAATCCCTCTGATTAGGAATGCAATCGTCTAATTAGAGAGAAATATATTTATATAATTCCTAAATTGAGCCCATAAAAATTAATAAAAAGAGCCCTTTTGGTCCTAGAGAAGTATTCCTTTTCCTCTGAATCCTCGTCTTCACCTTCTCTTCTATTTGTTCTGTTTTTCAACATTCTTTTTTGAGAATAAATATTTTGTTCGTTAGCTTACTAGAATGTGCTTATATCAATACAAAAAGTAAATTTTGTAAAAAATATTTTATTATTTTCTTCAGTACTAAATATGGTGACGATCTATAAATTAAGTTCAGAAAGAGAAAATAAGGTTTACCTCTCTTTTATTCATTTATGTATAATCAATTTTTTTAATTTTATTTATTAATTAATAAAAAAATAATATTGGATACGTGCAATACATGTGTCTCATCAAAGATTGATAAACGACATGGACCTTTTTTTTCTTAAATAAAAATATCATTCTATTAATATAGTATCTAAATATTTTATTTTTTTTAAAAAAAAATTTTGTATCTAATTTTAAAAATATATTTGGCTCACTAGTGAATTTAAAATTAAATTTAGAATGAGAATAAGAATACTTATATTTTTTAAAATATTTAATTTGTGATTAAGACGGTCTTGCGTTCGAAAATTAAATTTTTAAAAAATAATTAATTTGAGAGATATTTAAGAAATTTTTTTTTTAATAAATCTACGGTGTAATGGGGCATGTTAACCAGCTAGTCTGTCGTATCACGGTCCAGTCACGACCGTCACTGCCCGTGCCCAGCACGCTCGCGAAGCGGGGCGACGTGTTTCCCGCTCCGAGTCTGAGCAACCTGTCTCCCACCCCTCTCCCCCACCCCCTCCGTTCCGTTCCGTCAGCTTCATCCCAGTGCTACTCATTTCGGTCAATCCGCCCTAACGGATTCCCCACCTCCGGCGCCGTGACGTCTGACGGCGACCTCGGTGCCCGCTCACCTCACAGCTCACACGCGCGTACGTATAGTCTACGCCGAATCCAAATTTTTTAAATATAAAAATGTTGCTTAAAATGCTAATTCACAAATTCGCCCTCTCTCCCTCTCCTTCTTTTCTCTTTCGCATTTTGTTTTTCTTCGCTCGTCCCCTCCCCCTTTCTCACCCGTCCTTTCCTCTCGGTTTCTTGGAAGAATTCATGTCGGTAAGGGCCGATGTCTCCCCCTTTGTCTTGATATTTTGATGAAGATTTTGAATTCCTCGTGGTCTCTTTGCTGTTGTTGGTCGATCCGGTTGGGTGGGGTGAGGGGGTTTGGTTGAATTGATCCCGTAGGGTTTTGGGGAATCGATGCGTGAGCTTTCTATGCTGTTGATGGTTCTGGATTTATTAGACGATGCAAAATCGATGCGATGTCGTGCTTTTCTCCTGTTTTCCATCGTTTTTGGGGTTGATTTTGATGATGGGTTGGTCTGCTAGGGCTTCCTTTTATACTATTTGGGAAGACATGATTTTCTTTCCTTGATTTATCGTTTTCAGTTTCTTTAGTCGATTGGATTTGGTGGATTTTTGGTGGTAAAGTTTTTAGGGTTCGCTGTTTCTTTCGTATGGGCCTCCTCGGAGGATTTTTTCTGTTACTTATTTTAGATGCTGCAGAAATAATTCTTTTTGCATAGTATCTTTATTGGGAGCTTTCTGAAACGTCATTCTAGGTTCGTATTGTTCGTGGAAATGTTGGCTGGATTGTGTTTTTGTATACCATATGTCTTGGAACCAAGTTGATATATAAGTCGTTTTTGTTCTAGAAGTTTCACAACTATTATTTTTTAGTTACGTGGTATGTAACATTGATTTGCTCTATGGATTTTTATCGTCAATTGATATTTCAATATCAGTTGTTTTTTGTTTGAGAGACTCTTTGGTGTTTTGGCCGGGGTTGGTGTCAAAGGTGCTAATCTTTGTGATCTAGCATGGGCATGTTTCTGGATTTGTAAATGTTGCTTGAGATGGTTGAAAGTAAAGGAGCAAGTGCCTTATGCATTAAGATCAGCGTTAAATCTGTCAACAGAAATGCTTAATTTTGTAAAAGCTTATTAAGTTTTCAATTTCCAATGGTTGTCTTCCAGAATTATTTTGTTTTTGAGAAATTACTGGGTAAACACTTACTGGGTAAACACTTATCACATGCAAAGAGGGACTAGTTTTCCAAGTAGATGTCTGGGCTCTTACCAATGAAGTGACATCAGTCAATCTAGGTTAGGCATGACAGTTGTATCTCTATAAATATATATACTCCATACCAGTACTATCTTATTATAGTGTCGGTACGCTTGTTATGGGGGTTCAGCGTACCAAGTATTGGTATACGCTCTGTACCGTATACTGGTTTGGTATTGATATGGTATGGTTTGGTCAGTGCGCATGTGTACTGACATACACAGACACACAGAAGTTGACAGCCATAACCAGTTCTTTTAGTTCCATTAGAGGAATGATTATCTATATTAACTTGATCAAAGAGTTACAGTAGTATATCTTGGGGTTTCGGCTTCAGAAGTTTTTATAATATGTTCTACTGAAACCTTTTTGTTTATTTAATTATTTATTTTTAAAATTGGATGTACTTTGAAAGGTTGAAGTTGATGGCCATAACCAGTTCTTTTAGTTCCATCTAGAGGAGTGGCATGTATCTTAACATGATCAAAGAGGCTTGGGTTCCAGAAGTTTTTATAATATGTTCTGCTGAAACCTTTTTATTTTTTTCATATTAATTGGGTGTGGTGGACGAGGATTTTGTACCAGGGGATTTATGAGGAGACAAATTGGAAGGAGATTAACCAGTCTAACATTATTTGTGGCTAGAAGTTCTAAATTGTCCTAGTTCTAGAGCATGAATGTTGTAAAGGTTTCTAATTTATTGATTTATGTATTGCCATTTGAATGTGGCTGACTTTACTCCATGATTTTGTGTTTGAGCCAAAAGAATGGTGCAATTTTCATAGATTTACCTTTTGGTTATGATGGTATGCAGAATTTTCTTATATGGAGTTTTGATTATATTGCAAATAGGTCAAGGCACAGTTTGAGTAAGTTGACCCTTGAGTTATCAATCTTGGTTATAGCTCGGCCTGGGATGCAATAAGAGAACATTTATGCAAGATATTTTAAGTGTCAATTAGGATAGTCTTCTGTCTATGATAATCTTGGAAACCAGACTAAACCTTTCTTCCTTTTTATTGGAATTGTATGTAGGTAAGTCTTTTCTATCTGTGAGTTTTTTTCTTAAAAAATTTATAAAAAAGATATGGTGTTTGTCATTTTTTTAATTTTGTTTTGAGGATAACATATGATTGCTATTTATCTAAATTACTTACAAAACATTAGCTTGGTTAATGTTGGTAAACCAGCTCCTGCACATATTTACTATTTAATAAAGTTCTTTACAATCTTATATCTACCATGTTGCTCAACAGCAATTGAACACTTCATTTTCAAGGAAGTTTGGAGTGTCGGCACTTCCTGGGTACTTGGACACAAACATGACACTCTTGGATACCCTAAAATTTGAGTGTCCTGCTTAGATTAGCTAGAGATATAAGCTGTCATTGCAGTCTTTTTTCGAGTATTTTGTTAGGACAAAACTAGCATTTCATTATTCATTCAAGTGTTGAATAATATAAGCCGATATGGTTTGACACAAACCGTCATATGGGTGTTGTTAGCAATGGCCATATAAATTATCAAGTGGCCTCTTAAATAGCTGCCTGGTGTTGGACCAGTTAAGTAGTTCTTGCTTGAGCATTTGTTACTAGTAAAGTATCCTAAGCAGCTGACTGCTTATTTGTGTAACATATGAATAATGATTGTATTAGAATGTTGATTTGCATCATACACAACTGATCCTATTGCAAATCTAGTTATGCATTGTTTGTTTTACTTTCTTGAAGCTAATATGGTTCTCTCATTTTATTTTTTGTTATTTTTTGTTTAGTGTATATTCTTTAAGGGTTCTGCATAACTTTACATGCATCTTATGTAAGCATACTGACTCAACAAAATACAGTTATTTGCTAGGAGAAACAATTGGCTATAGGCATGATTGTGGGTGTATATGTGGACATATGGACTGAATGTATCTTTATGGTGTAAGATGTTACTGTAATCATTAAGCCTTGTTCCAACTATTTGGAGTCAGTTTTGTGTATCCTCATTCTCCAAGCATTGCTTTTGGGGCTAATGCTGCTGTTATATCTGCATAAGATGTCACAACAAATATTTTTTCTTTGTAGCACCATAGCCATCTTTTCTGCTGGGTTTTTACCCCTTTCTTCCAGCATCTATGCTTTTCTTTTTCCATGTTGCCTCTTATTTTTGAGTGCTGACCTGCAGGTGGGTGGCATCTAGGCAGCCAAATTTTACTGGTAGTCTCTGTGATGTTTGTGTCCGAGTAGGATTTCTTCGAATCATTTGATTATTGGTTTGTAGGCATCTTGGATGCTGTAGATCATATAAGATGACATATACTCTCTGATGTACCAATGTATGTACAACTGTGTGTTTGTCACTGCACAATCTCATTTTTCTTTGTGCTGCAATTTAATGTATCTCACTCTGTGTCTCTCCCAATAGTTTTGTTGAAAAATTATAGACCCAAACCTCTAGCAAGTTGGATAACCTAACAAGCCAAGTATTGTTTACCATTTCACCTAAAACAGTAAGGATATATGTTATCATTTCTGTTATGTTTTATTTGACTTCAGCATAGATTTTTCAAATTACATTATATCTTGAAAGTATTCTGTGTTGTTGATTAGGATGTAAAAAAGAATGTTCATTGCCTATGGTTTAAAGCATAATCAAACATTAGTGGATTAAATACGCTACCTGATTATATTAAAAAAAAAATGATAGAAAGGCTTGTTGATTGACTTTGTTCCAAGTTGCCTGGGTCCCTGGGTTATCATGTAATGCCTAGGCTATATGATAGGTCTATTGTTGAATCACCTGGATGGTTTCAGATGATGTTAAATTGTAAGCAAAATACTCTTTGTATCGTGGCCATCCATAGGCACAATGTCACAAATTTGATAGCACAAATGTTAGATGGACACTTGATTATTTTTTTGATTTCAGCATAGATTTTTCAAATTACATTATATCTTGAAAATATTCTGTGTTGTTGATTAGTATGTAAAAAAGAATGTTCATTGCCTATGGTTTAAAGCATAATCAAACATTAATGGATTAAATACAGTACAATATACGATCTGATTATATTAATAAAAAATGATGGAAAGGATTGTTGGTTGACTTTGTTCCAAGTTGCCGAGGTACCTGGGTTATCATGTAATGCCTGTATGATAGGTCTATTGTTGAATCACCTGGATGGTTTTAGATGATGTTAAACTGTAAGCAAAATACTCTTTGTATCATCGCCATCCCTGGGCACAATGTCACAACTTTGATAGCACAAATGTTAGATGGACACTTGATTATTTTTTTCCTCACTTGACGAGTCATATAGACAGGCATTGTCGAGATCTGGGAATAATGCCCTAGCTGTTCAGAAGAGACAACAAAACCTGGGCCCTCTCAGTGTATTATTCTTCCTTCTCTAATCTATATTCCCCATCTATTCTTAGAGCCACTAATCAAATTATGTTATATGATTAGAAAATTAAACTGCTAAAGGCATTGTGGTTCATATTTATCATCTGTCATCTTTAGTATTTCGTACATATGGTTAATTTTCAAATAAATTTATTTGTCTGGCTAGCCAGGTAAGTTCCATAGATGTGTGAAGATGGTAGGCTGTTTGATAACCTTGGTCATGTCAATTGATTCTTTTTTATCAATGTGATGCAGTCAAACAGCAATCTTCTAGGTACTTATATGATTATAACTTAAGACTATATATTGTTCAGAAGTACTCTATTTTGGTTTTTGAGAAGTCCAAGATTCTGACAGTTGGGGCCATATATGCCCATGTTTGGATGTTAGACTTAGTTGAAAAATCTGGAGAATGAGAAGTGGACCAAATGGTGGTTTTCTTATGAGGATTTTACTGAGGGTTTAAATACTGGTAGCAGATCCATACAGTTCCACGGCCTATTGGAATGACCATTGAACACAAGAACAAAGAGAAAAAAAAATAAAAAAAACAAAAATAAATTGTGGAAACTAGTGTTCTAGGATGCGTAGCCTTTGCAAGTGTCAGGATACAACAATTCTGGTCAGGAGAGTCCTGGGGTCCTGGACATATTCCATGACCTATTCTATCTCTGGTCTATTACTGCCAGAATGGACCAGGTCCTTAATCCTTCGATGTTACTTTAGTAATCATAGGTGCCCAGTAAAGTCATATTAAAAAAACGGAGGGCCTGGAAGCATGGGAAGTACCTGTGGCGGAGCCAACAAGTAACTATAGGCAGATGTTGCTTCAAAAGCAGTTCTTAGCACCATGATGGGTCTTTTGATAATAGACCTGAAAGGAATCAAGATTGTTACGTCTCTTTTATTCTTATGAAAATTTTGTATAGAGGGAAGAATCAATTCAAAGAAATTTCTATACAGGTCTCAAAAGTAAACAGTATGACAGTTATTCATGCAACAAGAGAATAGAAACAATCAGAGAAACAAGTTTTGCAGCTGAATAGCTAGGGGGTTTTGGAAGAATCACAAATAGGGACTAAGATGGTCTATCCAATCTTAAAACCATATGCAGAAGATTTGAGGCCTTTGTACAACTGCTTATAACAGAATCTACAATGCCTAGTTTTCTGTTTTAAAGAAATTGCCTGCATGCTGCATTAACATCACTTTGTCTATGGGAACTAAACTCTGCCTGTTTTAGAATTTTAGGTTCTTTTTTCTTGATACTGTTATCTACTGATGGAAAAGAAATTGTATGTAAATAATTTTTTTCACTTGTCACATCTGTAAAACATCTCCATTGTTACTGATAATAGTGTTTTGGATTCCAGCAGGACAAGGGCCAGCCATTACCAAAGTTTGGTGAGTGGGATGTTAATGACCCTGCTTCTGCAGAGGGGTTCACTGTGATCTTCAACAAAGCCAGAGATGAGAAGAAGACTGGTGGCAGCGCACGAGGGCCGGACTCTCCTGGAAAGGAGGAGACAGCCTTTAAACATGGACCTTATGCTCCCAAGCCTAATGTGAATGCTGTAAGTTCTTTTTTCTTATTCTAGATGATGTCAGCTCTAAGCCATTTGATCTTTGATTTTCTGTGAATATTGACGATCGTAACATCGGATGCAACATCCAAGCTTTTTTAGTTTGTCTGTCTTTATCGTAGTCATCTATCTTTATCATCAGCTCCTCTGATTCTGCAGAAAAAATGGTTTTGCTGCATTCAATCTAGCTCAGCAGAGTCTTGATTGATCAAGGCTGTGTTGGTTCTGCAATATTTTCTGAAGGATCAAAGTCTAAGCTCTGGCAGCAGGTTCTGTTTGATTTTTCTTTGCAGTAGTTTGGTCAAGGTGAGGTGGTGTGAGAGGAGTGACATAGAGGCTGAGGATGGAAGAGCAAGGAATCGTTTTTTTACTTATGTAATTATATGAATGTATACTGGAGATATAATCAGAATCTGAGTTTCTATTTTTGTTATTTGATCATTTTACTGCTGTTTCTGCTGTTATCAATTATGTTGGAAATCATCAATACAAATAAGCTTGAGTCATGTTTCTGTTGCACATGTTCCTGCTGGATGAGAAACGTTGATTTTTTTATCTCGTGTATGTGTGAGAAATGGCGAGTGCCGTGAGGCACCGCTCTGGTAGCCTGCAAAATTGCTGTTTACGCATCCATGGATGTCACTTGGTATGTCAAGGAAAGCCAGCTGTATGTTATAAGCAAGTGCTGTTGAACTATTTAAAAATGCTTATAATGTATGATGCCATCTATTATTTCTATGTTTGCCGCACCCATAGTTGATTACACGTGCTGATAAATTTCACATATTTATTTAAATAAAAAATAAATAACATCTTACATTTTATTTTGATTTGTAAATATTTTTTTGCATCTTGAATTGCTATAATATTAATTTTATATTTTTTAATTTATTGTAATATTTATCATCAATCCTTCAATTTATGGGAAAGCTTGCCGTCGATATTATATGGTATATTATTTAAAATTAGATGGTTGATATAATTTTATTAAATTATTTTAAAATAAAAAAGAGTGATGTGGATTTAATAATTTAATGAGTAAAATATTTAAATTTCAACATTAATTTCATCTTTTTTTTGCAATCTTTTTTCTTATGAAGGTTGTATATCTCCACTCGTGATCCTTCGATCACTATGTCGCTATCTACATTTCCTCGGCCATCGCTGCCTCTATCATTCTCTTTTCTCTTTGGAGCTTTCTCTCTCCACCTAATGATCGATAGTGGAATGTTGGCGATTGCTATACTATTTTTTTCGAGGTCGAGCTCAACTCATTCAACTTGAGAATAGTCTAACTAATCTTCTTAAAAAGCTCAAGAAACTACTGTAGTATCTAATTTTTCAGCTATAAAGGAGGATAGACATAGCAAGCAAGACAATGAACGAGGAGAATTGTGGGTTTAGTATGAAAAGAAGTTTTTATTTTTTTATTAAAAACTTTAGATTTAGAAAGATTTGAAAATAAAATATTTAATTAAGTTAATGAGAGCAAATTAATATCATAAAAGAAAATAAAGTTTTGTTCGTAACTAAACAAAGCAAAATAAGGGTAAACTTATCGAAAGATGGTGTGTTACAAGGTGGAGAGTATAAGAGTAACAAGAATATGATATGAATCTATTTCTTTCTTATATTTTTTGAGTTTTTGATTTTGAATTGGATGATTGTTGTTAGAGATTGGTCTGATTTATATACTGTTTTGATCTCTTCCTTATAGGATCCCAAATATGAGTGTTCTGTTTTCTTTTTGCTTCTAAATCTTCTCTGAGCATCTCCCATAACCATCTCATTATATGCATATTCTCCTTCATAAATTCATAAAGAAAAAGAGAATGTGAGAGACTAATGGGGAATAGGGAGAGGCTCTTTTTATTTTCCCTCCCAACCTCTGTTTAAGAAGAAAGTAATTGGTAAAACAATAGGAGGAAAAGGTTTGGTGCTTCACAAATAGAGAGAGAGGAGGAGTGGGGGGAGAACTGTTGAGTGCTGAAGAAATAAATAGAAGTTAAAAGAGCTAAAACCATCGGCATAAAAGAGAGGGAGCCAAAATAAAGTTAAGAATTTACCTCGCCTCCTTCTCCCCGATGTTGTTGCCCTCATCCTCCTCTCCTCCTCTTTTCATTTTATTTTTCCTCTTCCTCTCTTTTCTTCATCGATGGTGGTCTAGGGATCGCCGAAGGGGATTGTATGGCCGTCATAGGATTGGAAAAAAAGATGAAGTTAAGATTGAAGCTTGGATATTTTAGTCATTAGACTATTTTAAGTTCACACTAGATTTTATTCTATTTTAAAATAATTCAATAAAACCACATCAGCTATTTAATTTCAAATAATATACTATGTGATATCGACGGTAAGCTTTCCCCAGATTGAAAGGTCGGTGGGCAATATTGCAATAAATTGAAAAATATAAGGTTAACATTACAGCAATTCAAGATGTAGGGGATATTTATAAATCAAAATAAAATATAAGGTATTATTTACCTCTTATCTTTTTTTTTGGTTGAAGAAATCTTACATCCTTGAATCCAGAGTCTAAGCTCAAAGTGTCTAACATGTTCTATGCTATTTCTTTTGACAAAAAATTGGAGGGGGACCCATTCGCTATTATTATACCGACACTATTTACAAGAAGTACTGATATGTACCATCATGAAAAAAGAGATGATCAGATGCCATACGTGAATCCAAGAGCCAAATTGATGACTTTGCTCACGTACGTAGAAGCATGATGTGGTGCGAATCAGACTTGGCAAGAATTTGAAAGAAATTATTGCTTGAAAAAGGGCCAAGTTTAGAAGGTTATTTTATTTTTTTCTATTTTATCATTGAGTAGCCACCATGATTTTCGACCACCATCATTTTCATAGTAGTAAGATGTAGCCACCATCATTTTTATAGTAACAAAATGCAGCCACCATCATTTTCATAGTAGTAAGATGCAGTCACCATCATTTTCTTTGTAGTAAAATGCAGCCACCATTATTTTAATAGTAGCAAGATGCAGCCACCATCATTTTCATAATAGCAAAATTCTGTTATTCCCTTTCATTTATTGAATTTGCCTTATGTTCCCTCTCATATCTATATAAAGGGAGGTGATCTATGTATTCAATTTTGACTTCAATAAATGAAAATAAGTATTGCTGAATTCTCTTATCTAACTTCTGTATGTTAGTGGCAAATTATAAACCCTAGAACTTATCACTTACGTTCTCCTTTTCTTGAGTGTGGCGTTCTACTCCTTGGTGATCTAATTATGGTGATTTTTTTATCAATCAGGTTTCAAAAGTTTCTTTTTTTTTTTTTATTTCTTGTGCTCCAACCTTTATCCTTTCCTACACAAGATAGTTATTCAGGCCCGAGCACGTCAGTTTGGTATCAGAGCCTGAGGGAGTGTTTGACATCCAAATCATGTTTGGAGGAGACGAGGCCCCTGTTATTTCTAGAGGCATGAGTCTGGAACAAGCTTAGATTGTGGGGCTCCAGCGGCGTCAAGAAAAGATGATGGAGCAACTTAATCATCTAATACAAGTGTTTGAGCAGTTGGCGACATTTTCTCCATGACCACAGCGGCATGGCCATCCAGCACAACGACGAGCTGATCGCGATGATGAAGAGGAGTATGATGAACCCGAAGATAATGATGGTGTGGTGGAACACCCATGGCAAAGGCGGTAGCAAAAAGTTCGGGAGACAATATTAAGATAAGGATCCCATCCTTTGAAAGAACCAGCTCACCCGAAGAATATCTAGAATGGGTACAATGTATGGAGAAGGTCTTTGAATGTCAAGACCTTTCTGAGATAAAAAAATGTAAACTTGCTGCCCTTGAATTCACTGATTACGCTAATCTTTGGTGGGAGAATGTGAAAGTTCAGCATAGGAGGGATGGAGAAGAAGAGATCTGGAGCTGGAGGCTTATGAAGCGGATCATGGAGAAATGATTTGTCCCTCAATATTATAAGTAGGAGCTGTACATCAAGTTACAAAGCTTGAGACAAGGGGCATGTGTGTTGAGGATTATGTCAAAGAATTTGACATGCTGATAATGAGGTGCGATTTGTGAGAACCTCAAGAATAGACCATTATAAGGTTCTTAGGAGGTTTGAATAAAAAGATTGTTGATACGATGGAGTTGCAATCTTATGTGTTCCTTGATGATATGATCAAACTTGCTGTTAAGGTGGAGAGACAGTGCAAGCGTGGTGCAAATAAGTCGAGTAAGACCACCAACTTGTCTTCTTTATCACTATGGTCTATCCCTAAGGCGGTTCCAAAATAAGTAGAAAAGGGTGATTCCAATAAGCAAACCACAGATGCAGCCAAAGAAAAAGAGAAGATGGAAAATTTGCAACCTCCCAGGTGAAGCCGAGATAAGTGTTTCAAGTGTCTCGGTTATGGTCATATAGCCTCTGAATGTCCAAACAAGAGGGTGATGTTCATTCGAGAGTCACAAGAGAAAATTGAAAGTGAAGATAAGGCTATTTTGGAAGAGGTGGAAGAAGATTATGTGGAGTTTGCAGATGAAGGAGAGCTGTTGGTTATTCGCCGCAACCTGAACTACAAGCCAAAGTGGATGATGAGCAGTGCGAAAACATCTTCCATACCAGGTGCATCATCTATGATAAGGTATGTGGTGTTATCATTGATGGAGGTAGCTGTACCAAAGTGGGTTCCACTACTTTGATGAAAAAATTTAATGTGATAACCATTAAGCTTCCCCATCCCTATAGATTGCAATGGCTTACTGACGATGGTGATGTGAAGGTTACAAAGCAGGTTATAGTACCTTTCTTTATTGGCAAGTCCTATAAGGATGAGGTTGTTTGTGATGTGGTTCTTATGAAAGCCAGCCATCTTCTTCTGAGAAGGCCTTGGCAGTACGATCGGAGGGCTATTCATGATGGCTTCTGTGATAATCCGGCCTGATGGGCCAAAAAGCCCACAAAGCCCATTAAAAAAAAAAAAAAAAAACTGAGGACGAAGACTCCCAACGGGAGTCTTCTTCTTCCCTAAGTCCGATCAAGAGAAGAACTCCCCGGGGCCATCGAAAACCCCTGGTAAGAGCCCTATAAATCCCCTTCTCCTCCTCAAAAGCCAGCCTCGACCAGCCGTGAGATCTCCCTCTTCCTTCTTTCGGAATTCTTCGTTGAAGCTCCCGACCCTGTTCTTGTGTTCACCTCAATTTCTCGTCGGAAATCTCACCGAAGTCGAAGGTAAGCTCCGGCCCTCCTTCCTCTCTTCCTTCCCCTCCTTCCCATAGCTTCGTGCACCCTCGTCGGCCGTCGGGATCGTTGGAAAAATTGATGAAAAGGCGAGACCCTGTTCTGCCCTGTTCGGTCGAGCCATTTCCTCCTCTGTTTCGGCCCAATGAAGCCCGGGAAGAAGAAGAAAAGAAAAGAAAAGAAAAAAAAGAAAAAAAGAAAAAGAAAAGAAAAAGAAAAAAGAAAAAGAAAAAGAAAAGAAAAGAAAATGCAAAATAAAAAAATAAAATAAAAAAAAATAAGAAAAGAGAAAAATTTCCTCTCTCCCCTCTTTCTCCCTCTTTCTCTCTCTTCTCTCTCTTTTTCTCTCTATTATCTCTCTCTAAAAAGAAAAGAAAAAGAAAAAGAAAAAGAAAAAATATATATATATAAGAATAATAATAATAATAAAAAAATATATGTGAGAGAAAGTTTCTCTCATTTTCTCTTAAATCTTTCTCTCTCTAGAATTGGACTTTCTTTCTCTACCTTCTCTCTCCATTTTTGCTCTCTAGATTTTCTTTCTATTTTCTCTCTAGACCTTTTATCTCTTTTTATGGATTTCGTCTCTCTAGGGTCATTCTCTCTCTGATTGCATCACAGACCCTAGGATAAACTTGAGATGAAAATATGATGATCTGAGACTGCTCCGAAATTCGTACAGTAGATTAGATCCTGATCCGATCCTTCTTCGAAATTGATAACATCGATCATGGTTAATCCATATTAGGTCATCCTGATATAACCTCTGATGATCTCAATCATGATTGTCACTTTTAAAGGATACGAAGATTCTCTCTCCACTTTCTCTCTCTACTTTCTCTCTCTAAAAAAGGTCTATGGATCCTGTATCGAGTCATGCTATTATCTTTTAGAAGCTCTTATTGACTCTAACAAGATGATCCGAAATTGCTTTGATATCCGTGCTGTATGTCAACCTCATTTGATCATATCAAGGATCTTTCAAATTCATTATTAAAGAATCCTATTGATTGATCTTGACTTTAATTTGATCTGTGCTTCACGATTTCTTGATCAAGTCACTTAAATCTGACCCTCAGATCAGAGACCCTGAATTGCCCTGGTATCTGGATGGACCGACACATCCGGACAACAATCCTCTTTCCTTATGATTTAATCTTATTATAATTATGGAATAGAAATTGACGATGATTTGATATTTTAAATAGGATTAGCTGATTCTTCTAACGAAGTCTGAAGATCTAAGATAAACGAAGTAAGTAGATCTTATGCTCTTTATTTATTTTTAAATGATCATATTTTTATGCAAAGAATTGCTATTGATGAATCATAATTTTTCATAAAATAAGGATCGACATATGTGATATGAAAAAGCATGTTTTATTATGAGCATTGATTTCATGAATATGTCTTATGAAAATAGTATGATTATGAAGCATGAATTTCATTATTTTTCCATCTATGTATATGTATGCTTAAAGAAAAAGATATAATGATTTCAAAGGCTCTCAGATGGTTATGAATGAATCCCTTCGGGAAGGTCGACATCTGGAGCTAGCATCCACACGAAACATGGCCCTGCCAGTGGGTATAAAGTTGGCACATGAATTAAGAACTCTGTCGATTAAGAAACATGGCCCTGTCACGGATATAATAGTGACCTTAGCATGAATATCTGTGAGTATTGTTTTGAAACATGACATGAATACATGATAAAAATAATTTACGATTCATAATTGTGAAATGTACATGATTTATGCATGCATGATGAGTTTATAGCTTGTTTTGTTATATGCTCTATGAAATATTTTATTTTGTATTACCTGCTATTTTCTAAATATTGCATTATCATGAAAAACTTATGTTTGATCCGATAAGGAAGCGCAAGTTCTACTTACTGGGCTAGTGTAGCTCATATTCTCTTTGTTTTCTTTTTGTTTGAACAGAGAAATAAGGTTAGGATCGGCAAAAAGAATCCAAGCTTGAAGATCGACATAGCAAGCTGAAAAATTTGACAACAAAAGTTTAATTTATTTTATAATCATAGATTTGTAGTTATTTATGAATGTTGAGATTCGGGTTAGTATTTGCTTTTGGATTTAGATGCTCTGAACCAATATTGGTTCGATTATTTGATGAATAATAGAATTAATTTTTTTTTTATTTGATGGATTTTAGATGATTATGATGGATTGGCTTCGTGTTATCGTGGGTTCTATCCCTCAGTAGCATGACCGTGTTATGTCCCGAATTTGGGGCGAGACATTTTATGGTATCAGAGCTTAGGTTATAATCTTTGGGGATGATGATATAAATAAATATAAATGATTAAGATATGATAGAATAATATCAGAGCTTAGGTTTAAGATCATTGAGATTATAAAGTGATATCAAAATTTTATGTATGATCAATAGGATGTGATCGAGTGGAGTATAATGGATAATATCAGAGCTTAAGATTATGATCATTAAGGACGTGATAGAATGATATAAAGTTTAGATTATGATCACTAGAGAATATGACTTAAGTGATATTTGAGCTTAAGGTTATTATTATTCGGGATTGTGACTTTAGTGATATGTGAACTTGAGGCTAAGATCATGAGGAACATGATAGATATAAAAAAAAATGATTCAATAATTTGATTTCGAATCAATAGATATTATGATGAAATTTATGCATAAGTGGCATATGAGGTATATAATAGAATTGACGAGTTATATCATAGATTTCAATTAGCAAGGTTGACCTGAGTACGAGAAGTGCTGACCCTAGAATGAAGTGGGAGGTACTGATATATTATGTTAGGTATATTTGATGATATTGAAATGCTAAATCTATATGGATAAAGAACATGATAACTTTGCTGATTTTGATTTCTTTGTAAAGAAAAGTTGGTTTGGAAGTTGTCTAAATGATTGTAAGGTAAATCGAAGGTTAACTCAAATTAATTCTAGACATATTGAATTCTTGAGGAGTGGTGAAGCTTATGTAATAAGTTTAAACATAGAAGGTGGATGAAGATTTAATTTTGATGTGCTATGCCTAAGAGATAGTAATGATAAGGAAATCTTAAATTTTATCCTAAATTGTATATGAAATTTGAAAGTTGGATCTATCTCTGATTGATTTAATATACAAAGATATTTTTATTTTTGATAGACTTAGATAATTTGGTAAGTTGAGATCAAAGTGCGCAGCAAAAGCGTGATGGTCTGAATTGATTAGAAATATTAATTTTGTTAAATCAAAAGATATTGTGAAATACGTTAGTTGTAAATAAGGAAGGATTTTACTGATAATAAATGGATGCTAGAGAGAAAATCTTTCTGATCAAGGAAAGACTTGAAGCAGCACAGGATAGACAGAAGAGTTGGACAGATAGAAAAAGAAGAGAATTAGAATTTCACTTTGGTGATCATAATTTTTTAAAAGAATCACCTACAAAAAGTGTCATGAGGTTTGGGAGACATGGCAAGCTGAGTCCGCGATTTATTAGACCTTTTGAAATTTTGAGCCGAGTAGGAGATGTTGCTTACGAACTAGCTTTACCACCAGAATTATCTAAAGTGCACAATGTCTTTCATATTTCACTACTAAGAAAATTTATACCTGATCCAAATAACGTGATAAAGTATGAGCCATTGCAAGTTCATGAAGACTTAATCTATGAAAAATTTTCCCTCTGAATTATTGATCGAAAAGAGTAAGTTCTAAGACGGCACATCATTCCGTATGTAAAGATTTATTGGAGTAATCATGAAGAGAGAGAGGCCACATGGGAGCTTGAAGATGATATGAAGACGAGATATCCTCACTTATGTGAAAATGAAGGTATGTTAAATTTCGAGGATGAAATTTTTTTTTAGGGGGGTAGAATGTGATAATCCGGCCTGATGGGCCAAAAAGCCCACAAAGCCCATTAAAAAAAAAAAAAAAAATTGAGGACGAAGACTCCCGTTGGGAGTCTTCTTCTTCCCTAAGTCCGATCAAGAGAAGAACTCCCCGGGGCCATCGAAAACCCCTGGTAAGAGCCCTATAAATCCCCTTCTCCCTCTCAAAAGCCAGCCTCGACCAGCCGTGAGATCTCCCTCTTCCTTCTTCCGAAATTCTCCGTTGAAGCTCTCGACCCTGTTCTTGTGTTCACCTCAATTTCTCATCGGAAACCTCACCGAAGTCGAAGGTAAGCCCCGGCCCTCCTTCCTCTCTTCCTTACCCTCCTTCCCATGGCTTCGTGCACCCTCGTCGGCCGTCGGGATCGTTGGAAAAATTGATGAAAAGGCGAGACCCTGTTCTGCCCTGTTCGGTCGAGCCATTTCCTCCTCTGTTTCGGCCCAATGAAGCCCGGGAAGAAGAAGAAGAAAAGAAAAGAAAAGAAAAAAAAGAAAAAAAGAAAAAGAAAAGAAAAAGGAAAAAGAAAAGAAAAGAAAAGAAAATGTAAAATAAAAAAATAAAATAAAAAAAATAAGAAAAGAGAAAAATTTCCTCTCTCCCCTCTTTCTCCCTCTTTCTCTCTCTTCTCTCTCTTTTTCTCTCTATTGTCTCTCTCTAAAAAGAAAAGAAAAAGGAAAAAAAAAGAAAAATATATATATATATATAAGAATAATAATAATAATAAAAAAATACATGTGAGAGAAAGTTTTTCTTATTTTCTCTTAAGTCTTTCTCTCTCTAGAATTGGACTTTCTTTCTCTCCTTCTCTCTCCATTTTCGCTCTCTAGATTTTCTTCCTATTTTCTCTCTAGACCTTTTATCTCTTTTTATGGATTTTGTCTCTCTAGGGTCATTCTCTCTCTGATTGCATCACAGACCCTAGGATAAACTTGAGATGAAAATATGATGATTTGAGACTGCTCCGAAATTCATGCAGTAGATTAGATCCTGATCCGATCCTTCTTCGAAATTGATAACATCGATCATGGTTAATCCATATTAGTCATCCTGATATAACCTCTGATGATCTCAATCATGATTGTCACTTTTAAAGGATACGAAGATTCTCTCTCCACTTTCTCTCTCTACTTTCTCTCTCATGATGGACTTTCTCTCTCTAAAAAAGGTCTATGGATCCTGTATCGAGTCATGCTATTATCTTTTAGAAGCTCTTATTGACTCTAACAAGATGATCCGAAGTTGCTTTGATATCCGTGCTGTATGTCAACCTCATTTGATCATATCAAGGATCTTTCAAATTCATTATTAAAGAATCCTATTGATTGATCTTGACTTTAATTCGATCTGTGCTTCACGATTTCTTGATCAAGTCACTTAAATCTGACCCTCAGATCAGAGACCCTGAATTGCCCTGGTATCTGGATGGACCGACACATCCGGACAACAATCATCTTTCCTTATGATTTAATCTTATTATAATTATGGAATAGAAATTATCGATGATTTGATATTTTAAATTGGATTAGCTGATTCTTCTAACGAAGTCTGAAGATCTAAGATGAACGAAGTAAGTAGATCTTATGCTCCTTATTTATTTTTAAATGATCATATTTTTATGCAAAGAATTGCTATTGATGAAATCATAATTTTTCATAAAATAAGGATCGACATATGTGATATGAAAAAGCATATTTTATTATGAGCATTGATTTTATGAATATGTCTTATGAAAATAGTATGATTATGAAGCATGAATTTTATTGTTTTTCCATCTATGTATATGTATGCTTAAAGAAAAAGATATAATGATTTCAAAGGCTCTCAGATGGCTATGAATGAATCTCTTCGGGAAGGTCGACATCCGGAGCTAGCATCCACACGAAACATGGCCCTGCCAGCGGGTATAAAGTTGGCACATGAATTAAGAACTCTGTCGATTAAGAAACATGGCTCTGTCACGGGTATAATAATGACCTTAGCACGAATATCTGTGAGCATTGTTTTGAAACATGATATGAATACATGATGAAAATGATTTACGATTCATAATTGTGAAATGTACATGATTTATGCATGCATGATGAGTTTATAGCTTGTTTTGTTATATGCTCTATGAAATACTTTATTTTGTATTACCTGCTATTTTCTAAATATTGCATTATCATGAAAAACTTATGTTTGATCCGATAAGGAAGCACAAGTTCTACTTACTGGGCTAGTGTAGCTCATATTCTCTTTGTTTTCTTTTTGTTTGAACAGAGAAATAAGGTTAGGATCGGCAAAAGGAATCCAAGCTTGAAGATCGACATAGCAAGCTGAAAAATTTGGCAACAGAAGTTTAATTTATTTTATAATCATGGATTTGTAGTTATTTATGAATGTTGAGATTCGGGTTAGTACTTATTTTTGGATTTAGATGCTCTGAATCAATATTGGTTCGATTATTTGATGAATAATATAATTGAATTTTTTTTATTTGACGGATTTTAGATGATTATGATGGTTGGCTCCGTGTTATCGTGGGTTCTATCCCTCGGTAGCATGGCCGTGTTATGTCCCGGATTTGGAGCGTGACAGCTTCAAAAATATCTATTCATTTGTCAAGGATGGAAAGAACATAGTGTTGGCACTACTTAGCTCGCAACAGATCTAGAAGGATCAACTTGTGATCGAGAAGGGCAAGAAAGAGAACCTGTTTGCCAACAAGGAAGAAGCGAAGCAAGTTTTGACTAACCATGAAATTATTTTTGTTCTTATAGCCAAGAAGGTTCCAGGTGAAGAAGCCTCTCTTCCGCTGCAAATGAAGGAGATCTTGGAGGAATTTACAGATGTATTCCTGAAAGAGTTACCAAAAGGATTGCCACCAATCAGAGGGATCGAGCATCAGATTGATCTCATTTCAAGGTCTGCCTTACCAAATAGACCAGCCTATAGATGCAATCCCAAGGAGGTTAAGGAGTTGCAACGACAAGTTGCGGATCTTTTGGAGAAGGGTTATGTGAGGGAGTCTATAAGCCCATGTTTAGTACCAGCTCTATTGGTACCAAAGAAGGATGGATCTATGTGGATGTGTGTGGATAGTAGGGCAATAAACAAGATCACAGTAAAATATCACTATCCAATCCCACGACTGGATGATATGCTTGATGAGTTGCATGGAGCTAAGGTCTTCTCAAAAATAGACTTTAAGAGCGGATACCATCAGGTTCGCATGAAGGAAGGTGATGAATGGAAGACCGCATTCAAGATCAAGTTCGGATTGTACGAGTGAATGGTCATGTCATTTGGCTTGTCCAACGCACTTAGTACATTCATGAGATTGATGAATCATGTGCTGCGTAAGTTTATTGATGATTTTGTGGTTGTGTATTTTGATGATATTCTGATTTTTAGTAGGAATCAGGAAGAGCATATGAAGCACCTCAGGGGGATTTTTGAGGTTTTGTGACAAGAGAAGCTATATGCAACCTCAAAAAGTATCATTTTTGTCAAGATCGCATAGTCTTTTTAGACTACGTTGTGTCACAACATGGAGTGAAAGTTGATAAGAAAAAGGTGAAAGCGATCAAGAAGTGGCATGCTCCTACCAATATATCTGAAGTGAGGAGTTTTCATGGCCTAGCATCCTTTTATCGGAGGTTTGTGAGGAACTTTAGTATTATTCTTGCTCCTATCACTGAATGCATCAAGAAGGGAGGAGAATTCAAATGGACAGAAGCAGCCCAAAGGAGCTTCGAGTTGATCAAGGAGAAGTTGAGTTCAGCACCCATTCTAGCTCTATCTGATTTTTTCAAGACTTTTGAGATAGAATGTGATGCCTCCGGTGTGGGCATTGGGGCTGTTCTAATGCAAAAAGGGCATCCCATAGCATATTTCAGTGAGAAGCTGAATGGTGCGAGCTTAAGCTATTCTGTCTATAACAAGGAGTTCTATGCTCTGATTCGAGCTTTGGAGACTTGGCAACATTATTTATTGCCAAGAGAGTTTGTTATCTATACTGATCATGAGTCCTTGAAGCACTTGAAAGGACAAAGCAAGCTGAATCGTAGACATGCCAAGCGGGTGGAGTTCTTGAAAATCTTTTCTTAAATGATCAAATACAAAAAAAAATATCAATATCATGGCTGATGCATTTTTCAGAAGGTATGCTTTGATTTTATTGCTTAATGCTAAACTAATGAGATTTGAGCTGATTATAGGTCAATGCAAGGACGATCCAAATTTTGCAAGCATTTATGAGGAGTGCAAGAAAGGAGCTGTGAACGGCTACTACAAGCATGATGGATACTTGTTTCAGTCAGGCTGACTGTGCATTCCTAACAGTTCCATTCGAGAGTTTTTGGTAAGAGAAGTTTATGGTGGCGAATTGGCGGGTCATTTTGGAGAGAAAAATATTGGAGATGGCGAAAGAGCACTTCTATTAGCTAGTCATGATTCGTGATATGCATCACGTCATTGAGAGGTGCGTTACCTGCAAGAAGGCGAAGAGCAAAGAGACTTCACAAAGGCTGTATATACCGCTACCTGTACCAGATCAACCATGGGAGATTTGAGTATGGACTTTGTGCTTGGACTGCTAAGAACACAAAGGAGGAAGGATTCGGTTATGGTGGTTGTGGACCGATTCTCAAAAATATCTCATTTCGTGCCATGCTACAGAACCGATGATGCTTCACATGTTGCAGATTTATTTTTCAAAAAGATAGTGCGTCTGCATGGTGTACCAAAGAGCATTTCTGATCGAGATGTCAAATTTTTGAGTTACTTTTGGAAGACTTTGTGGAAGAAGCTTGGTACTAGATTGCTCTTCAGCACGACTTGCCACCTGCAAATCGATGGTCAGATCGAAGTGGTAAACCATACCCTCTCTTCTTTGCTTCGCACTGTTGTTAACAAAAATATGAAGAATTAGGATGAGTGTTTGGCTTATGTTGAGTTTGCTTACAGTCGTAGTGTTCATAGCGCTACTAAGCATTCTTCTTTTGAGGTGGTTTATGGGTTCAATCCTATCATCCCACTTGATTTGGCACCACTTCCAATCAGCAAAAGGGTTTGTATGGATGGGAAGAAGAAAGCTGAGTTGGTTAAGTCCATGCATAAGAGCATCAAGGAGCAGATTGAGAGGAAGAATGCGGCTTATGAGAAGGCAGCCAACAGAGGAAGAAAACAAGTTTGCTTTACTCCAGGTGATCTTGTTTGGATACATCTTCGTAAGGAATGATTTCTAAGTCAAAGAAAATCTAAGCTCATGCCGCGTGCTGATGGTCCATTTCGAGTTGTTGAGAAAGTGAATGACAATGCTTAAAAGATTGAATTGCCTGGTGACTACAATGTGTCCGCTACATTCAATGTTCAAGATCTTTCTCCTTATTTGGAGGATAGTTTGGATGATGGGGAGGACTTGAATTTGAGGACAAATCTTACTCAACAAGGTGAAAATGATGTGTACCATCATGAAGAAAGAGATGATCAGATACCATACACGGATCCAAGAGCCAAATTGATGACTTTGCTTATGTACGTAGAAGTATGATGTAGTGCGAATTAGACTTGACAAGAATTTGAAAGAAATTATTGCTTGAAAAAGGACCAAGTTTAGAAGGTTGTTTTATTTTTTTTTACTTCATCATTTAGTAGCCACTATGATTTTCAGCCATCATTTTCATAGTAGCAAGATGCAGCCACCATCATTTTTATAGTAGCAAGATACAGCCACCATCATTTTCATAGTAGTAAGATGCAGCAACCATCATTTTTTTTGTAGCAAAATGCAGCCACCATCATTTCTATAGTAGCAAGATGCAGCCACCATCATTTCCATAGTAGCAAAATTCTATTATTCTCTTCTATTTACTGAATTTGTTTTATGTTTCCTCTCATATCTATATAAAGGGAGGTGATCTATGTATTCAATTCAAACTTCAATGAATGAAAATAAGTATTACCGAATTCTCTTATTTAACTCCTGTGTGTTAATGGCAAGTTATAAACCCTAGAACTTATCACTCACATTCTCCTTTTTTTGAGCGTGGCATTCTACCCTTTTGTGATCTGATTGTGGTAATTTTCTTATCAATCAGGTTTCAAAGATTTTTTTTTTTATTTTTTACGCTCCAATCTTTATCCTTCCCTACACAAAATAGTTATTCGGGCCTGAGCACGTCAAGTACGTAGTAGAATAGTTACAGTAATGATAAAAGAAAGGTGATGGTTGATAGATAGCTATTTTTGAGAAGCAAATAGCCATCCAATCATTCAAATAAGCATGAAAAGGAGAGTGGTCTAACAAGAAAAATACAAGGGGGAGAGGCAAATACAGAACTCTCATACTCCAACGGTTTGTTTAAGCAATGATAATGCTTATGTTAAACCAATCTTATTCTTACCGGGGCAAACAAATACCCATTCTTCTAGCATTGAGATCAATAGGCTGAACATTGCATTGTGGAGGAAGGCTTCAAAATAGAAGAGGTGTCAATTTCGCTCTTTCTATGATATCCAGCTTGTCAAGGCTACAATGGTGTCCTAGGTCATAGGAGAGATATGACACGGGAGAGATCGACTATTTTCCTCCCAAAGTTGAACAATAGAACTAAAGGATATGTTAACTTATAGTTTTCTAGCAACTCTCCGCTAAATCTTTGTTGAGTAGCTACATAAAACAAACAAGCGATCCAAGAACACCGCTTAATGCAGAAACCTCTTTCCCTTAGCCAGATGAGAAGAAAAATCCAAGTAATATTGTCAAATGCCTTCTCAAAATCTAGTTTGAATAGGAGACCTTTTTGCTTGGTTATCTTCCAGTAGTTGATTAATTCAGTTGCAAGAGCAAAGCTATTGGAAATTTGTCTATCATGAATGAATGCTGTTTGAGCATCAGAAATGAGGATTCCAATGTATTTAGATAGCCTCAACGAGAAAATTTTTGTGAAAAAATATTTATGATTTCACTGATTAGGCTGTTTGGTCTGTAGTCCTTTACATTTTGCAATCTTGCTTCTTCAGGATTAAGATAAGCTAAGTATAGTTAAACCTTTCTAACTCTGTATCATTCTTTTCAAAGCGTTGAAAAACCTGCAAAGGTGCTCTTTGATTAGGAACCAAAATTTTTGAAAGAAGATAGTTGGGAAGCCGTCGGGGCTAGGTGATTTGTTTTTTCGGCATATTGAAGATGACTTGCTTGATTTCATTCTCAATGAAAGGTTCTTCAAGTTCTTTAAGATCTACCATTTCTCGTGTGAAGAGATTTTTCCAATCTGCTTGGAGATTTTGCTGAGAACTTTGTTGATTTGCTGTGCCTAGCAGACTAGAATAGTAGGAGGAGAAAGCTGTCATGATTTGAGATGTGTCGTAGAGAATATTACCTTGATGAAATGGTTTTTTTACTCTTTCTTGAGCTTGCTATGGTGTGAAAAAATTTGTATTCTGGTCTCTATTTCCACATAATTTTGTCTTAAATGAGAAAATAATATAGTTGTTGTTTTAATCTGGATCTTTCTTTCCATTCGGGTGGTTTCTTCTTTGCTATCAAGCTGCTGAGTTTCAAATTTGATGGATTTCTTCTTTTTAGCAATGTTTTCATTGTTAGTCCTATTTCATCATTTGAGGAATTTGAATTTGTTAGAGAGATTCGTAGCAATATCATTAGCGGTCGGAGCAGTCTTCCACGGCTAGTAAAAAGAGCCTTGAAGTCATCAATAGAGTTGGGTTCTGCCCATGTGGGGCCCAACCATTAATGGGCCATGTGAAGGTTTTGAGAGCGCTCTCTCTTTCATTCTCTCTCTCCCAATCACTTGCACACACACGCAGCGCTATCGCCCGAGAGAAAAAAAAAAATTCTTTTGGCTACAAATTTTTGGCTTCGATCAAAATAGTGATTCAACTCCGATTGACCTGAAATTTTACAGACGTGTTTCCTACATATGATTCTCCATATCCAACAGTTTGATTGTTGTTGGATACTGTTTAACTTAGATTTTTATTTGACTTTGGATTGTGAGATTTACGGGGTTGTTGTTTGTTGTGGATTCGGTGATTTGTGGTCTATGTGATCTCTGGAGTTTTCAGAAGAACTGTGTATCTCACTGATTATAGTGAAAATTTTTCTCCCTGGCTTGGCCTGTTGTTTTTTCCGTTTCTGAGTTTTTCACATAAAATTTCTGGTGTTCTTTTGTGCAGTTTGATTTATCTTTGTTATTGGTGTTGGTTATTATTGGTTGCTTGTTTTTCCTAACAAACTGGTATCAGAGCGAGTTCGACTACAGTGATATTGTGTGATTAGATGGAAGACAATGGCATAGGCATCATGTTGAAATTAACCTAGTCGAACTATTCGATCTGGAAGCTAAGGATGGAGGATTATTTATACTTCAAAGATTTGCATGAGCCCATCGAAGGAGACAACGTGAAACCAGAAGATAAGTCAGAGAGAGAGAGTGGTAGGTTATGCACAGAAAAGCTGTTTGATTGATCAGGCAGTGGATTGATAACAGTATATTTCATCATTTTATTATAGAAACCAATGCTAACTCACTCTGGATAAAACTAGAGGAGTTGTATGAGAGAAAGAGCCCACAGAACAAGATATTTTTGATAAGAAAGTTAGTCAACTTGAAAAACAAAGAAAGTTGTTCAGTGACTGAACATCTTAGTGAGTTTCTTGACTTGATGAATCAATTGACTAATGTTAAAATAGCTTTTGATGATGAAGTACCAGCATTGCTTCTACTGAGTTTTTTACCTGACAGCTGAGAGACACTTATTGTATCACTTAGCAATTCTGCCTCGAAAGGTGTTTTGACATTGAATATGGTGAAGGACAGCATGTATAATGAAGAAACAAGGCACAGAAAGCAAGAAATCTCTAGCCAATCTAAGGCACTTGTTATAGAGAGGCGAGGGAGGAGTAACAGCAAAGCTCCTCAACATCGTAATAAGAATAGAGAGAGATCACAAGGAAGGAAGAATATCAAGTGCTACCATTGTGGCAAGATAGGACACTACAAGAATAAATCTAGAAAACTCAAAAAAGAGAATTCAAGAGAAAGATGATAAAGAGAAGGGTACAGTAGCAGCAGCTTCAGATGGTGATGTGTTTATTGTCTATGATGATGGATATGTCAACCTCAACTGTCAGGACTCTACTTGAATAGTTGATTCAGCTGCTTCATATTATGTCACATCACGACATGATTTTTTCACATCCTATGTAACAGGTGACTATGGCCAAGTGAGAATGGGAAACAATAGTGTTTTCAATATTATACGCATGGAAGATGTGTTGCTAGAGACCAGCATAGGAGGCAAGCTACTGCTGAAGATGTTAGACATGTGCTAGACATT
This sequence comes from Elaeis guineensis, assembly GCF_000442705.2. NCBI lineage: Eukaryota > Viridiplantae > Streptophyta > Magnoliopsida > Arecales > Arecaceae > Elaeis > Elaeis guineensis. Next base: position 165,795,237 of record NC_025993.2, on the reverse strand, counting down.
CGCCTCAACTTGATTTCTACAGATTGCCTTGATGAAGAAGGTTACTGTAGTACCTTTAGTGAAGGAAGATGGAAACTCACTAGAGGCTCATTGATAAAAGTCAGAGGCAAGAAGTTAGACACTCTCTACAAGACAAAAGCCAAGATATGTAGAGGAGAAGTGAATACTCTTGAAAACTCCTCCATTGAGCTGTGGCACAAGAGGCTTGGTCACATGAGCAAGAAAGGCCTAGAACTTCTTGCAAAGAAGCAACTCCTGCCAGATTTGAAAGGTACTGGTCTAACACCATGTATTCATTGTTTGGTTGGTAAACAATATAGATATGCATTTCATAGATTACATCCTCATAGATGTCAGCGTATTCTTGATTTGGTTCATACTGATGTCTATTCTATGAATGCTAAAAGTGTTGGTGGTGCTACTTATTTTGTTATCTTTATTGATGACCACTCTAGAAAGATTTGGGCATATCCTTTGAGATCTAAAGATCAGGTGATAGATGTATTTAAGCATTTTTATGCAAGTGTTAAAAGAGGGACAGAAAAATGGTTGAAGCGTATTCGTGCCCATAATGACGATGAATATGGAGGTTCTTTTGAGAAGTATTGCAAAGATCTTGATATTAAGCTTGAGAAAACTGTTCCAAAGATACCTCAGTACAACGGGATGGCAGAAAGGATGAACAGAACAATTAAGGAAAGGATACGATATATGCTTTCACATGCTAAGCTGCCTAACTCATTTTAGGGTGAGACAATAAGGACTGCAGTTGATTTAATTAATCTTTTTTCTTCAGCTCCATTGGATGGTGACATACCGGTAGAGTATGGACGAAGAAAGATGTTTCCTACAAACATTTGAGAGTATTTGGCTATCAGGCATTTGTTTATGTTCTTGAAGATGAGAGATCCAAACTTGATAGCAAGACAAGATAGTATATTTTCTTAGGTTATAGACACTAAGAATTTAGCTACAGACTGTGGGATCCAATTGATAAGAAGATGATCAGAAGTAGAGATGTTGTGTTCATGGAAGATCAAACTATTGAGGATATTGAACAGACCAAAAAAAGACAGTCGTTCAGAGATATTCTCAGTGGCACAGATATAGTCCATTCACCTATAGTTAACAGAGGGGAGATACAGAGAGATCACCACGAGCTAGTAGATGCTGAGATTCATGTTGATATTACGCCTACATCTGATGAGTCTTCTATAGTTGATGAAGCAGTTCCTGAGTAGCTGGATGAGCAGAAACTTATAGAGCCAGCACTTTTGAGGAGATTTAGTAGGGAGAGACAGGCTTCTACTAGATATTCTACTCATAAGAATGTGTTATTGACTGATGGAGGAGAACCAGAGAACTATCAGGAAGCTACTTTAAGTTAGCAAAGTGAAGAGTGGATGAAAGCCATGCAAGAGGAGATGCAAAGTTTGTATGACAATCACACTTTTGAGTTGGTGGAACTACCTAAGGGTAAGAAAGCACTCAAGATCAAATGAGTGTTCAAACTAAAGAATGAAGAGAACAGCTCACATCTAAGGTATAAGGCTAGATTAGTTGTTAAGGGCTTTGGTCAGAAGTCGGGTATTGATTTTGAGGAGATCTTCCCACCTGTAGTGAAGATGTCATCTATTAGAGTTGTGCTTGGATTAGCTGCTACCTTGAATCTAGAGATTGAACAGCTTGATGTGAAGACAGCCTTTTTTCATAAAAATCTAGAGGAAGAGGTATACATGGAGCAACCAGAAGGGTTCAAGATTAAAGGCAAAGAGCATCTTATATGCAGGTTGAAGAAGAGCTTGTATGGTCTAAAGCAAGCACTTCAATAGTGGTACAGAAAGTTTGAGTTATTTATGACAGATCATGGATATACAAGAACCCTTTCTGATCATTGTGTTTTTGTTAAGAGGTTTGATGATGATGATTTTATCATACTTCTGCTTTATGTTGATGACATGTTGATTGTAGGTCATGACAGAAAGAAAATTGACAAGCTGAAAAGGGAGATGAGTAAGTCTTTTGCAATAAGAGATGTAGGACCAGCTAGGCATATTCTTGGTATGAGATTTTTTCATGATAGAAAACAAGAAAAGTTATAGCTCTCTCAGGAGAAATATATCGAGAAGATTCTTGACAGGTTTAACATGAGCAAGGCAAAACCAATGAGCTCTCCACTCGTAGATCACTTTAAGTTAAGCTCTCAGCAGTGTCCTACTAGCAGAGAAGAAAGAAAAAAGATGGAAAAGGTACCTTATGCATGTGCAGTTGACAGTTTAATGTATGCTATGGTTTGCACCATACCTGATATTGCTCATGCAGTTGGTGTGGTCAGTAAATTTCTCTCTAATCCAGATAAACAACATTGAGAAGTAGTGAAGTGGATATTCAGATATCTTAAAGGAACATCTGATATTTGTTTATGCTTTAGAACTGATAAATCAATGTTATGTGGTTATAGTGATGTAGATTGGGCTGGAGATGTTGACTTTAGGAAGTCCACTTCAGGATACTTGATTACTTTTGCAGGGAGAGCTGTGTCATGGCAATCCAGATTACAGAAATGTATTGCTTTGTCGACCATAGAAGCAGAATATATTACTATGACTGAAGCCTGTTAAGGAAGTATTCTGGATGAGAAAATTCTTATGGAAATTGGGACTGAAGCAGAAAGAATTCACAATTTACAGTGACAGTCAGAGTGGCATCCACCTCAGTAAGAATCCAATTTTTCACTTTCGTTCCAAACAAGATATTCATTATCATTGGATTCATGATATTTTGAAAAACAAGTTGTTATCTCTTGAGAAAATTCATACCGATAGAAATGGATCAGACATGTGGACAAAAGTATTATCCAGAGATAAGATAGAGGTATGCAGACAGATGGCATATTTGATGAAGCCCCTACATCGGTCAGAAGGGGGAGATTAGTTGGATTCTGCCCATGTGGGGCCCAACCATTAATGGGCTATGTGAGGGTTTTGAGAGAGCTCCCTCTCTTTCTCTCTCTCTCTCTCTCTCTCCCGATCACTTGCACACACACGCAGCACCACCGCCCGAGAGAAAAAAAAAATTCTTTTAGTTGCAACCTTTTGGCTTCGATCGGAATAGTGATTCAACTCCAATTGGCCTGAAATTTTGCAGGTATATTTTTTGCATATGGTTCTCTACATCCAACGGTTTGATTGTTGTCGGATACTCTCTAACTTAGATTTTTATTTAACTTTAAATTGTGAGATTTACAGAGTTGCTGTTTGTTGTGGATCGATAATTTGTGGTCTATGTGATCTCTGGAGTTTTTAGAAGAACTGTATATCTCATTGATTATAGTGAAAGTTTTTCTCTCTAGTTTGACCCGTGATTTTTTCTATTTTTGAATTTTTCATATAAAATTTTTGATGTTCTTTTGTACAGTTTGATTTGTCTTTGTTATTTGTGCTGCTTGTTATTGGTTGCTTGTTTTTCCTAACAAATAGAGAGCCAAAAATTTTCAAAATGAAAGAATCTCTTTCGTTTTGATCTTCCTCTGAGTTCTAGAAGGATAGGGTAGTGTTCCAATGTATTCTTTGCTGGTGGTCTATGGAGAGAGAAAGGAAAGGCTGTTATCCATTTTAAGGACATTAAACGCCTATCCAATTTAACTAGTGTGGGAAGTTCTATGGTTTGGCCAAGTAAATGCCATTTGGTTTGACTTGATCTCCATCAGGAAGTGTATATGGATGAAGTTGTTGAAATCCGACGATGGAATACCATTTTCAATTAGTCCACATAGATCAGAGAGGAAACGTGTAAGATTATAGTGACCAATAATGACCCTGGGGCCTTACCAAATCTCACTGACGTAGTGCAGTTCTTGAACGAAACTTGATCATTGGTAATGATCGTTCGGACCAAAAACATTAGTTAAGATTCATTCAGAACTTTTGTGATCATTGGTTAGTTTATGCTTCGTGGACAATGAGAAGGAACCATCAAAGAAGAGTCAACCTATTGTAATTCTAGAATTCTAGACTGTAAGGATACCACCAGATGTGCCTCTTGATGGTATGGCTTGCCAAACATCAAGGTAGCTGCCACAGAATCGTTGAATAATGATGTTACCAATATTCTCTAGTTTTGTTTCCTACAAATAGGCAATGTTGCATCGAGATGAGAGGATGGTATCCCGAACCAATCTTCTTTTTCTTTTGAAGTCCAAGGCTGCGAACGTTCCATGAAATTATGGTCATTTTGGATGATGTGGAAGATTCATCTCCAAACGCTCGAGCATGGTTGCTCCCTTATCATCAGCATCGGGGAAGAGAAGTCCACATTTTTTATCCAGAGGTTTCAAATCTTTTGCAGTGAGAGAGTTAAGAAAAAGGATGTCATCTTCGCCCAACACAGCCTCATCAAGTCCTACAGATTAACCTTTTCTACTCTAATTCTAGCACTGCATTTGGTGGAGAGCATAGGGAAACTAGTTAGACAGGTAGGAGGAGGCGAGAGGGGGAGTTCAGGGTAGGAAGAGGTGATTGTTGGAGGAGGCTCAAGGGGTACGAAGGCAATCATTGGAGCTCTATGAGAGAGCAAGGAGAGCAGGGTTGGTTAAGCTTGGTTGATGGGGATACAGAACAGCTCTAGGTTCTTGTGAGGATGTTTAGAGTCATTACAGTCTAGTGAACAGATAGTTGTCAAGTCAGAAAATAGTTGGGCAACGGTCGAAACGAGCAGTAGGTTTGAAAGTAAGGTTTTGGTAATTGGACTGTTAGGTAAGGATTGAAGGTTTGAGAACAAGTTGTGAAAAATGCTTGAAAGAAGTTAAATGGAAGAGGACGATGGAGTCGAACTGGAAGCAAAAGAATAAGGTAACACAAGAACAGAAGGAATGATTAGAGACCTAACATGCGGGCTGTTCATCCAAGGAGAGGGAGCAAGGACTTGCCGGTGGCCTGGGACCACACTGACAGGATTCCTTTGGTCTGAGGCTGGGCTGCCCTCCATCGGAGATACATGATGACGCTAGGAATCATTGGACGGAGAATGGCCTTCATTCCCCATCCCAGAAATCCCACCCATTGTCGCTCTCTCCATCGAGACCATTATGAGATTCCGAATCAAAATTAAGGATCGAAGTTTGGTTCCTATTCAGAGACGAAGTTAACGTCAATAGAGATATTAAAAGTTTTTGAACCCACCGTAAGCTCCATATTTTTAGGGATGTTGTCAAAATCTGCGCGATAGAACGTGATGTCGAAACCCGTGAGATCATCCTATTGAAGGCTAGAGCAACTTGCTCGGAGGGGGATGCGAAAACCAGCTATGATTGATGCAACTACATCAGCAGTCCAGCAGTGGAGTGGAAGATTTCGGATTGTGGTATGGACCTCAAGCTTTAATTTGTGTGGAGCACCTTCCCAATGGTTGTTCCAGTGATTAACGATGAGAGTAAAACCATCCCCTTGGATATGACTCTTAGCCATGAGGGATTGAATAGATTGTTGATCGGGGAAAGCCACAAAGAGGTGTGAAGCATCAAGCTGACGAGTAGTCCACGACCCAAACTTAATTCTTTGCCTTGCGAGCCAGAGTGCAAGAGACGTCGTCGACCTTTATCGAGCACCTGAAGGATTCAACAAAAGCAGCATGTTCAAGATATTGAGAGATACTATGCATTGCACATGAGAATGGGAGGAAAACTTTGGAGGGGGTGGGGCGAGCAGGGTTTTGAGATGGGGTGAGAGGCACCAGAGAGGAAGGATTCCTACTCTCATGCATGGTGGTATGGCGAGGGAAGGGTTTGCAGGTTTTTATCCGATGGCCGAACTTAAGGCAAGAGAAGCAACGAATTGGATTTCTACAGGCCTGTTTGAGGTCGTCAGCGCTTTCACATCTAAAACAGTGACCCTTTTTAAAGGGGAGGAAGGGTGGTTTTGGTGGGAGGACTGGGGCTGTAGGAGCTGTGGGACTCTGGAGGATAAGCCGTGAGAGATAGGCTTGATGGCGCATTTAGATCGGCGTCCAAGAACTTAAAGAGTTTGGAGAGAGACGATGATGAAGAGGCGCAGGTCTAGCTTTCAGCGAAGCGGCAGAAGACCCTATGTTTTTTAGCACATCAGCATAGGAACATTTGTCTGGGGCTTTGGAGGTGAAACAACCGGAGACGGTGGTCTTTTAATGGGTTGCACGGTGCTACACACCCTTGAAAGTTCGATCCTGCACGTATTTTATGGTGCAAAAGAGTTTTGACTATCTCGATTTCTGTGAAACCGAGATCCATTCACGGGAAGGGGGGTGAGGAGGATTAATGAATCAGTTTCCTAGCCGCAGAGGATGCGGAAGGAAACAAGATGCAGGTGCAGTGCTCAGGTGCAGGTGGAGCATAGATCGGTGGAGAGGTTTGGTAGGAAGAAGGAAGATGGTCTGGATGGACATCCCAAGGGAGTTTGGGTTTTCCCTGATGAAGGTGAGAGGGCAGATGAGATATTTTTGATGGAAGGAGAGATGGTTTTGGGTGCTGAACGGAGAGAAGATGGTTTCTCTTTCCAGAATTGTCGGAGCTTCTCTCTCTTGGACGCTCCATCCACCCATTAGTTTCTATGCTAATTTAAAGCGAAGATATTTTTGTGAACTTGAATTTCTTAATTTTAATATTCTATTCTACTGCTGGATTTGTGCTCCGTGTGCAAAATCAAACTTTCCATCGTACTGCTTGGTTTATTTTTGATTTTTGCTAGTTTAGGGGTGATGGTTTGACAAAACTTGTTTCTAAATGGGAGAGGTGGGAAAGAATAGCATGAAAGCGATGGGATCGCGTTGGCTTTGTCTCTAGAGATGGATTTTTTTTAGAGTTGACCGTAGAAGGCAGTAATCTTGGGGCCGTTCCAGTATGACTGCTGGAAGGATGGGAGGCTGGTCCAGATTAAAACCATGGTCTAACTTTTTCTCCCTGACGGTAAATTTGAATACCAATTGGGTATTAGCGTACTCATACTCGGGAGATTGACTTGAGTACGTAAGAATAGATCTCCATTCAGATCCGGATATATCTAGATCGTACATGGAGGATCCTGTATGTATGATCCAAGATGTGATTTACCATATCTAAACTCCTTCTATTAGAAACTTTCCATTAAGAAATGTTTTCATCTCAATTTAAAAAAACACCATACAAAATTTTAAGAATGGAACTACAAATACGGTGAAGGTCCTTGAAAGTTCAAGTATCTGATCTTCAAGAGGTTAGCAATACTCTGCAGTGATGAGAGGCCTAAACCCTTGACATGCCCAGCTTCCGCTCAAAAAGGCGACGGAGGAGGAAAACTTGGAGAATACTAGCTCCAATGAGCGCTGCTGATTCAAAAAGTGCCTTGTGTATTGCCCTCCTGCTCATCCCTTCGTTCACTGCAATTGCATCACAACTATGTTAGTCTCGTATTTAATATAGCCACACTTCTGTGCTAACAACATAGAAAAGATAACACCTGATTATAGTTACGAGGATTTGAGTTAGCTAATCTATCTAATACATTAAAGAAGAGCTCGGTGCACTCTTGGAACGCGAAGTGCCGAGTTGAGGCTGGGCCACGTGTCGAGTATGACATTATAAGAAGGTATTGCCACTTCCTGAAAAGATCTTGCGGTTTTAATCCTAATAAATATTGTCCTTAATAGCTATTGCCTTGGAAAAATTCTTCCTGAAGCTACAAGCCTGCAAGAGATCAAAGAGTGTTTCGCTGGTTTATTCTGTACATTCACTGAAATCTAGCACCATAAAAGTTGATGGGTTACTTCTTCCATCAGTCATCTTCTGTTCTAACCATCTAATAAATGTAGATTCGTCACAAAAATATACCGTCAGCCACAGATATCATCTGAATAAATACTTTCTCAAATTAAATTTGCACCACTCTTCAAGATGATCATGGCAGTGTAAGAACTTCCAGATAGCCAGGCAGTTGTTGGAGAATTAGAAATGTGTCAAAAAATACACTTTCTTTGGATTATTATTAACATTTCTCGCAACAAGCCAGAAAAGGATGGAGGAACAAAGTACTCAATAAATAACAAAGGCTGAGAAAAATGACTAGTTTGTCTCCTCACAAGTATCTGTCATGCAGAAAATTTAATTATTTGAGTATTGAAAAAAAACGGAGGATCATACCCAGTGCTTGGCGGTCGGTCTGTGCCTCCAGCCAGTGCTGCTCAAACTGTATATTGTAAAGAGCATCTTCTAACTTAGCAATTTGTTCCAACAAAGGGGAAAAATGCTCTGCAAATAATCCGAAAAAGTCAAACAAAAGATATGCTTTAATTGATAAACAATGAAAGTGAGAATAAGCAGGCTTACCATCTTTTGCATGCTGATCAAAGTGTGTGAAATGGCCAACTTGTATATCAAAGTCGATGGTTTCATGATAGGGGGAGTTGTTGGTGAAACAAAAACGGTGAAGACCTTTTTTCTGGACTATGAATTCAAACTTTTCACTTGTCTTGTCACGAGCATCATGGAGTTGATCACCATGAGGGCTCTTCACCTGATAAAACATCGGATATTCGTGAGGTCAGTGATAATATAAGAAAATGAGCAGTGGACCACAACTATAAAGAACAAGCCATTTTCCAACTACTTGCAAGCTAGAAATGCAGGCTGCCCCATGTTTTTATTTAAGGACTTGCTAAAAGCAGTAGATAATCAGATAAATATGTGGGCTGGTTTCTTTTCAGATGATGTAAATGATTAACAGAAGACCGATATAAATGAAAGTGTACCAATCAATGAGGGGAGTGTATTAAATCATGCAAACAAACAACATCACCATGCAATTCCAAAAGAATTCACTAACTTTAGCATAGTCTGGTTCATGGCTCCCACAAAAGAACATCACATAAGGAATAGCCATTCAATAAGGTTAGCTGAACTTGTTAAGTTAATAAGTAAAATTTATAAGCATCATATTGATTTGAAAATGTTTGCTCTAGCACAACTGATTAAATGCATCAAGCCCCATACAAACCTAAGAATAGGTAATATACTGGCACTAAAACTAGCTCTCAAATAGAAAAATAAACTTTTACCAAGTGAGTGAATTTTACTAAAATCCGACAAATCAAAATTGTTGGAAAATCCTTTCAGCTTCGAAGTTCTCCAGAAATTCTCTTTTCAACTGTCCTAAATTGGTATTAATGACAAAACTACATTCCCCATTGGCTTCTGAAACACTGGGAGTCGAACCTCATTGTGTCATCACAAGACAAACTTTTGACATGGTCAAACCACAGATGTAGATATTCATCTAGATACTTCTCCATAAATCTTCAACTAATGTATTTCCCAGAGTTCTAGGCTCTAAAACTATGTGATAGACTTATTTGATCATATTCCCCTTTATTTGTCTTTGCTCCTAAATGACATAAGTTGCAGAAGAAACAATTCATCAAGCCATGCTAAGTTCTATGATGAATCTGATGGAGAGGGTCGAGTAAGCTCAGAGGCCAGACAAGATGGAGATAGGTGGGGAGTATCAGTGTGGACATAATATATCTGAAATGATCTCTTAACACTCCAGACTATATTAGGTACATCCATCATTTAGTTTTGTGAAAGAAGAAAGAAAAAGAACAAGTGGATAGATTTATACCAACCATATCTTCTGCATTTGATTTGATGGGTACATTGCTGGAGTTGCAAGAATATGTATGTGATGTTACTCTTCTTTGAAAATGGCCAGAGTACACTTATGGTGAAGTGGGATATCAAAAACCTCCTTGACAACTGCTTGTGGGGCATAGCTATGAAGACAAAAGCTCTTCGTTTTTGTGGTTAGGTGATATGAAACTAATTACATAAGCAAGTGTTGCAAATAATCTATGTTATTGAATGTCAGACCCATGTCCATTCGGTCACTCTGTAATCAATTTTTCAAATGCTCTAACGGTAGTATGAAAATCTGCTTGCAGATGTACTCATGCATGCAAGTTCTGCAGAAATAAAAAGATGAGGTTTTAAGTAAAAAATGGACAATTATGCTGAGGTTCTACCAAGAGCCTATATTGTATAACTATGGATGGCAACAGACTCGTCAAAAAAACTAAAAAACCATTTCCAGCTGATTTATAGTCTGATTCTAAACAAAAAGCACACAATACCAAAATATTTTAGATGGACCAAGCTTCACATATATTTATATACCTTAAGAAATGAACACAAAATACAGCCAAAACGATGAGATGTAAATTGGTGCCAAAAGTGCGATAGAGAAGAAAAATGAGAAGAAAACATGATCACTCATGAACATGCTGTTTGCCACACTTTTCTTTCCAGTCTGTTTTCTTCTTCTCCTTAATGTTAACTGTGTACCCTTCCTAATCACTCAAACCATAATAGCTCTTGGCCAACCCCACAGTTATCACTATCCTATGGGCCTATAGTTGGGTTTTATGAATATGTGCAACCCATTGTGACCACTTCGTTTTGAGGGAATTTCCTTGAGCAAACTTGTCCAAAAGGTTCCAAATAGCTTGAACATAACTACACTTTAAAAACAGGTGGTTCACCGTCTCCTCGTGCCTGCCCCACAGTGAACATCCTAGTAGAGTTGACCAATGTTCTATTTCTGATTGCCTTCCATAAAGACAATGGTTTAAAATCAGCCAAGCGGAAACCTTGAGCTTCTCCAGTACTTTGCATTTCCACAAAGCAGAAGCATAGAGTACTAGACTATCTCCTTTGTGCAAGAAATTAGACAAATAGCTTACCAAGAACTCTCCATTTCTTCCCCAATTCCACAAAATTTTATCTTCCTCCTCTGACAGGCAAAAACACAGAAGCTCCCCTAAAGATTCCATCTCTTACTCTTCCTCCTCAGCCATTATATATCTGAATCTTGTTCTACATTAAAAAAAACCATCTACAGAAACTCCTCATCAGTCACCAAATTGTTCTTAATCTCTGTTAACCTGAAGAGATTAAGACACTGGATGCTCTGAGGGCAATTGCCCAAATCCAGCCAGAAATTGTTGACTTATTTGTGCCAATAACCTTATGCACTCTACTGAAAAAATTCATATTGTAACTCTAACAGGCCTTGTCAAGAAGGAGAAGAAACACTTTTCAGAGCAAGGCTACTCTTGCTAGGGATCCTCCTAACAATATAATTGCCCCCAAAATTCAACAAAGAACATTTAAATGATTCTCAGTTTTCATTTGAGAGAGGAAGCCTGAAGAATAATCTATTAGCTGGCACAGTCATTCTTAAAAGCATAAATACATAAAACAAGACATGTACCTTTTTCAGAATTTTTTTTTTTAAAAGACCATGAAACAACTGGGTGATGCTCCAAACAAATTGAGTGGGTATTTATCAAAGAAAAAGCCAGATTGATCATGAATCTTATGTTAGACTTGACTTTTTTTAAGTCAGTCATATATAGTGCTCAAATGATGGAGACAATGAAAAATGTTCCATAGACTTAACTTTTATAAACAGTTAAGAGTACTAATTCCAATTCTTCGGGAATCCCAAGGACATACCACAAAATCAACACCCTCATCACCATAATGCCATGAGTTTTCGGCTTTGATCACAACAAATGACACACGAACTGTATCTCCTTCGTAGGGAACTGAATGAGAGAAACATTCTTCCCTGTCTATCACAAACCTAATTCCAGCAGCTGACCACAAACTCAACAGAAGGCTCAAGAAAATAAGAAGTAGAGAGCTGAAAGAGCATGCTTCCATCTGCACGTGCAGCAAAAGACTGCATTCAAATCTTTAGAGACAACAAACACATTTTGTAGGAGCAAAAGATATTGCGGCAATTATCAAATGAAGCTCCCATGAAATCCATCACAAAAAGGAAAGACAAACTAGAAATCAGTGCCAGGGGTCTGCTTGCATGCTGTTGTTTAACTAAAAATTTGTTCAAATCAAATATAAACTTAAAATCAGCGCTTTGCACTTAGTAATTCATAGGTTTAGAACATTATGTACTCTTCATTGTCTAACTTATTTTGTCAAAACAGAAGATTTTTTTTTTTTTTTTTGAAGTTCCGACAAATCAAGCAAAGACTGTATCAGCAAGAAACAAAAAAAAGGACAAATGGAAACTTGATCCTAAAGATCTGGCCAATTAGGACTTGAACAAACAAGAAACTTGCTTGAGCTAATCTCATTCCAGAAAAACCATTTCCAATCCTGGAATTGTAATAATCATAGGTTTTCGAAACTCATTTTTTGGGACCACGTCGTGCCAAATATCAAGATTCAGCATATTTTTTTCAAAAAAAAAAGAAAAAGAAAATGTAAGCTCGAAAGAAATCCATAAAACGAATTTAATAAATCAAGAACTTCCCATAGTTACCCCTTCTTTACGCCATCAAAGAGCTTTCATTTCTCATAAACCCAAAAAGAATCCTAGAACAGCTAAAAGAATTCACTAATTTATAAATTAATCGGATCTATACGCTCTGAAATTTCCCGATCCGCAACCACCGACCGCAACAAAGAAGACTAAATACCAATTCTTGATTCCTACCGAGAAAAAAAAAAAAATCCCTAGACTCAGCATTAGCGGAAATTAGGGTCACTCTTCTGATATAAAGAGAAAAACAACATTAAGAAAAAAAATAAAGCAAAAATAAGCGCAAAGGATGCCCGGACTCCGGAAAGAATCGAAAGCAAATGGTGAATACCTTTCGATCTGCCCTTCGAAATGGGACGGAGGAGAAGCCGAGGTACTCCCCCCCAAAACGGTTGTTTTCTTTTCTTTTTCTTTTCCCTTTTTCACTGCTTTTCGAAGTAGTGGTGGGGACTGCGGAGAAGGGGGAAGCTGGCTGGAGATAATGATTAAAGAAATAAATATTGAATTCGCTTTTAAGTAAACGCTGGTTTAACGGATCAAAAGTTTTTATTAAACCTAATACCTATTCAAAACATGAAGGGGGAGTTCAGAGCTCCCCAAGCACGCCACATATCGTGTATTAGACTGCACACGTGTCAGTGTCCGAGCTGCTGAACCCCTTTTAGCGGTAGAGAAGCCTTGAGGGAGGGAAAACAGAGAGGTCAACCATGACGCTTGCAATAGAGGAGAAGGTCCATGCCCATTGATGATGCTTCTCAGTGAGAGGTTCACACCGAAAGCTGCTAGTTTTGCCTAACATACGTTGCCAACCCAGCATCCACGTTGGATCCATAGTCAATCTATCACAAAGAGGGAAAAAACAAAAAAAGGCACGTGGATTTGGAAGTGTCATAACAAGAGCGTGCTTTCTCTTTTGATCATAGGATTGAGGTCTAAGAAAAGAAATCTCAAAAATTTTAACTAGAAGGAGATGATTTTTGGATAAAAAGAATGGAGAACATCGATGGCAAACATGAAATGTCTTATCGCTTCCTTTCACTGCTTCCAGCTATATATATATATATATATATATATATATATATATATATATATATATATATATATATATATATATATATATATATATATATATATATATATATATGTGTGTGTGTGTGTGTGTGAAGTTTGAAAGGTTCATTCAAGCATAGACGAGTTCAGAGCTAAATAGAGAAGATAATTTTTTTTTTTTTTGAGGGGGGAGGGGGAGGCCTGCCTCTAATTATTTTTTCTCTTTTTTTTTATCAGATTTATTGATGATCAGAGAGATCAAAGAGGGTGATAATGGACAAAGAAGGAGCTACAAAAGGTGAGTTCCAACTCTCTTTTTTATTTTTTTGGTTTATTTTTTTTGTATTAGTTTAGTCTGAAGCTCTTTCATTGTAGTATCAGAGACAACATTGTGTTTCTTATTAAGAATGGAGGAGGGTTGCTCCCTAGATTTTGACAGTCTTCTACTTTTTTATTCACAAACATCATATGAGGGAGGAAAGGGACAATGGCTTGCTGCCATGTTATGGTAGTCTTGCTCAATGTCTGCATGAAAGTAAAAAAAAAAAAAGAATGTCACGGTTGCTGTAGCCATTCTGCAACCTTCAAGTGAAGAGAAAAAGGAAGGGAGAGAGGGTTACTGCCATACCGTGACAGCCTTCCTCAATGCCCCCTAAGAGAGAAAAAAAGAATCACGATTGCTGCTTAGTAGCAGCTTTCCAGCGAAGAGAAAAAAGAAAGGACATAGGGTTGCCACGATTAAGGGTTCGATGAACAGGGAGAGATGGATGGGTTAAGTGGGGATGGGTTAATGGGTTTAGAATGGACTAGCTCGAAATCCGCAATCACAGTTTAATGGGTAGATGAAATGGATCATCGATTCATGGGCTAACGGGTTGGCGGATCCAAAATATTTGGATTCAGATTGTGGGTTAGTGGATGCAAGAATCGGGTTCTAAATATTTGGGTTAGTGGTTTACTTGTTAGATGTATATTTTAAAAGTCAATATGACTGACATATTATGATATAGCTAGGACATAATTTTGTACTTAATATATTGATTTGATTAATAAAAGAGCAAGTTTATTTTTCATTCAAGTGTGATGTGTCCTTGAATCGTCCATAAAATTAATATTTCGATACATATTCTCAAAGTATTGAGAATTAGAGACATGATTTAATTCTTAAATACTTTCGATCATAGTATCATCATGAGGATGGTGATCGATCTAGATAGACCGATACATTAATCGCTTCTTTCGGAGTAGATGAGTCTCTGGTCTACAGTGTAGAGATACTGAGCGATGAATGTGGATAGTTATTTGAGAATAACTAGTACTGAGCGTGACCATACGAGAGATCACTTGAATTTTTACTCGATCGTCAGTAATTATCTCGATACTGCAGTTGTATGAATGATCTTTTGATTTGCGATGGTATGACTGCTCGCACTGAGACTACTGAAGTTTGACTAATACATAAAACATGATCTCAATGAGCTTTTATAGTGGATGTTGGCTACAATTGGTCCATTGTAGGAGTAGGGTGCACATCAAGATGGGATCTATCGATCTTGATAAAAAAGAGTAGTCTTTTGAAATTTGAGAGGCTAAGTTCGAGAGTCTGTGGCTACAGCAGTGTGATTGATTGAAAAAATTTTTCATAAGGATCACAATTAGACTTGAGCTGATCAAATCTATCATATGACTGATGATGAGGTCTGACGATTTATCCATAACCTGCCATCTAGTCGGGACTCATGATAAAGAGACTGAATCACATGCGAACTACACCTTGAGGTTCATTTTTAGTTCTACTGGCTTGCCATTACATACTGCTAGGTATCACTGATGGATTGTGAAAGCTCACTAAGATTATTCAGGATCGACAATCTTTGATGAGTTAGAGCAGAATTATTCCAATCCATTGAAAAGAGTTTCAATGATATAATGATAGAGATCATTGTATATCTCATTATCAGATAGAATTGAATCTATGGGGTCACACAACAAAAAGATTAGATCTGGAATAAGTAATTAGGCTTATGAAGTTTCAATTGGATTTAGAGAAATCCTATTGGCTTCAGGATAACCTTGCTAGCATATGGTTGGACCCAATTTTTTCTTTACATTTGAATTTTTTATTTAATAAGATTAATTCAAACTTAATTACCTGCTAATAACCTAAATGAATTAGATTTATTGGGCTCTAATTATTGGGTGCCTAAGATTTTGGATCAAATAAATTAAGGGTGCAAGTCCTTAATTAATTTCTTTGATAATTTTGATTGGACGCCACTTGATTTGATCAAGTTGGGCGTGTCTATCAATTAGAAGACGTGTGGATCCATTATGGGGCATCCTTTGGGTGCAAAGTGGAGTGTGATTTTATGGGTGTAAGGGCTCCAATAGTTGGCGCCTAATAGATTTCCTAAAGGAAGTTAAATAACTAAAGGTATAAAGAAACCTAATGCAAGTAGGACTTGTATTAAATGGTTGTTTAGTTTTGAATAAGATTCAAACTTTATGCCTATTTAAAGGAGCCTCTCCTAAGGTCTCTAGACACTTCAACTAGCAGCCCCACGCCCTCTTAGGATAGCCCAACGCCCCTCTTTTCTTCTCCCCTGTCTTTTCCCTTACAGGTCCAACGTCTCACACCTTGGACGTCCTCCACCTTCATGCCCAAAAGGGGTTTGGGCGTTCCACTTGATTGTTAGTTTTTAATCTCTGGTAGCAGTATAATCTAGAGAAGAAAAAGTAAGAGAAGAAGAGGAGAAGAAAGATTAAGGAAAGGATCAAAGAGTTGATCGAGGCTTCGTTCAGATTTGCAGGCTGATTTTTCTTGAAAAAAAAAATTAATCTTTAGAGGACTGTTCTAGGCTGATTCTGAGTGGATACCTGTAAAGGTTGGGTACTTATACGGCTAAGAGAGAGTTTCTTCTCTTTCAGATCCGGATTTGAAGAAAGAAATTACGAAACAGGTATGTGATTCAATCACATATTCAATTTCAGCATATGAAGTAGATCCTAATGGTTTATATTTTATGCATGCATGATATAGATTAAAAAATATTTTAATTTTTTATTTCACTATTATGTTTAGAAAAAAAAAATTAAAACATACATACATGCCCCGACATAGAAATTCCAACAGTGGTATTAGAGCCACGGATTTCATATGCATGAAATTGATATACATATTTTGAAAAGAGTTTCAAAATCTGATTTTTTCTTAATACATAAGATGTATAAATAAATATTTTAAATTTTAAATTTATTTTAGATTTGATTTTAGAACATATAGTTGATATGTCAAAGCATGCATAAATCTGAATTTTATTCTAGAACGGTTTCTAGTTTATAATTATGTGATATGTAGATGCATGTATAAATCTAAAATTTTATTTGACCTAATTCATGATTCATATATGAGATATATGATTACATATTTAGGTCATAAAATTATTTTCAATATGATTCATAATTTGTATATGAGATATATGATATTATGTATTGATCTAAATTTTTGTTTAGATTTGAATTTTACATACATATATGAGATATATGTTTGAATATTAAATCTGAAAATTATTTTCATGATTTAAAACTTATCTTTCAAATTTAGATCTGAAATTTAGTTTTGGAATCTAAAATTTGTGTTTATGCATGAGGGCTTTGGTTATGAAAAAAATCAAAAATTAGATCATATAATTAGATTGCATCTAGGATTTTTGATTTGAACATTATAGATTTAATTCAACTAAGTAATTAATCAAATTGAGTCAAGTGTTGATTAGGGTTAGATCAATTAAGTAATATGATCATACAATTGTTGTTGATCAAATCGATTGAATCCTATATATAGAATCGATTAACCTAAGGATCTAGTTCGGCTTAATGGCTTGAGTCTAATTTACTTAAGTTAATCTATTTGGACCAATTAATCTATTGGTATCTAAGGCAAGTAATTGAGAGGTGGTTATTTCTTGATTTCGTTAGCTGATCTGGCCAATTTATTGGTGTCTAAGGAAAGCAACGGAGGGACCCCTACCGATCTCGACTTACCTGATCAATTTGAAAGATTGAGTCCTGAATAAGGTTGCTTGGCATTTTGGTTTAGCCCATGCCAATTAGATCAGTCATATGATGATTGATTAGATAATACCTAAACCTAAATCTTTTCATAAATATTAAGTTCATAGGTCTTCCACCATTGTAGATGTGCGGACGTGCTATTGGTGTTGATTGTTCTCAGTTGGTTATAATGGTTCAGTTACACCAAAAACATGCAACCACTCTATTAGCAAAAAGTTGCTCCAGGGTAAGGATGGGGTTGGGCCCAATAATTATTAGATGAGAGACCCAATGATGGTCTTGCATCTACTTGTGAACGATGGGTCAGGCTTAACTAAGGAGTGTAGTCAATAGCTGTTGGGTGAGCCCATATGACTTAGAGACTAAGTCGCTGCAACATACTTAGAGAAGCATCTGGGCAAAGAATTATCCACATATCGGTGTGTATATTATCAATAACTGTTAGGTAAGGTACATGGCATTGGTGGGACAGCAGCATCCACTAGAAATCCATTTATCACATCAGGATTTTTATTTTTCATTCGGGGAGTGGAGGGATCCAAAAAATTAGTAGAAGTCATTATTTGCATCTTAAAGTCCCTAAAAGTAAATATAAACTTTAAAGTATAAAAGTCTAACTTGAATCTTTACTCTTACAGTTAAACAATGTCAGCCTCAAACCCTCTAGCACACATCCTTGAAACCAATCATTTGATCAAAATAAATTATAAAGATTGGTTAAGAAATCTCAAGATTGTTCTGACTTCAGAAAAATTAGGTTATGTACCTGACCAAAAACTTATAGTGTTACCAAACCATCCTACTGCTGAGCAAAGAGCTGCTTATGAAAAGTAGACAGATGAAGACAGTCGGGTCAAGTGCTATGTGCTGTCATCTATATCAAATGAGTTGCAAAGCCAGCATGAGCATATGCTTACTGTCAGGACTATGATCACTCACCTACAAGAGTTGTATGGTGAGCAGAGCCATACAACGCACTTCGAAGTGTCCAAGAGACTTTTCAATTTGAAGATGCATGAAGGACAGTCAGTCCATGAGCATTGTATGATAGTGATCAAAGACATGAGGAGCTTGGGAAGCTCGGGCTTGAGATGCAAAAAGAATTACAGATAGATTTGATCCTTCAATCCCTTACGAGTTTATATAGTCAATTTATTATAAATTTTCATATGAACAAACTCGATTACACTATATCCGAACTGGTCAACATGTTGGTCACTATGGAAGAAATCTTGAAGAGTTCAAGGGGCACTATTCTTATTATGGAGCAGACTTTTTTTAAGAGAAAGTCTAGTTGGAAGAAGAAGACTAAATCCGCTAAGAAGTAGAAGAAAGTGAGTAAGCCAAAGAAGGATGTTCCAAAGAAGGCCGAAGCAAAGGGAAAGTGTTTCCATTGTGATGCTGAAGGCCACTGAAGGAGGAACTGTCCACTCTACCTAGAGAGCCTAAAGATCAAGAAGGATGATAAACCTTCAGAAGGTATGCTCATAATTAAATCTAACCTTATGATTTCTTCTATTTCTTGTTGGATATTAGATTCTGATTTGAGTGTTCATATATGTACCTCAATCTAGGGTCTAATAGAAAGTAGGAGGTTGAGGGAAGATGATATGATCTTTCGGATTGGCAATGAAGCAAAAGTTGCTGTAGAAGCCATTGGTATTTATCCTCTTGGATTATTGTCAGGATTTAGATTAGATTTAAATGACTGTTATTTTATTCCTGTAGCTAGTTGAAATTTGATTTTCGTGTCTGTACTAGCACAGGAAGATTTTGATTTTAATTTCAATAAAGATTTTTATTTCATTTATTTACAAAATAAATTGGTTGCATGAGGTTTTTTAATTGACAGTTTATATCACTTACATGTTGATACGAATATGAGTTTGAACGAGCAAATAGTGAGTACCGTAGGTCAAAAGAGATCCAGAGATGAAATTAACCAGAAGTACTTGTGACATCATAGACTAGACCATATTGGAGAAGATAGGATAAATAAACTGAAAAATGATGGGATCTTTGGCTCTCTTCATCCAGAGTCATATCTAGCTTGTGAATCTTACTTTTGAAAAAAATGACTAAATTATCCTTTGTAGGACATGAAAAAAGGATCACTGAGTTACTTATCTTGGTACACATCGATGTATGTGGATCATTTGATGTGCACATCAGGGATGGTTACAGCTACTTCATTATCTTTACCGATAATCTATCCAGGTATGGGTATGTGTATCTGATGAAACACAAGTCTGAAATCTTTGAAAAGCTCGAAAAATTCAAAAATAAAGTAGAAAAATAAATTGATAAATCCATTAAGGTTCTTCGATTTAATCGAGGAGGTGAATACCTTAGTCAAAAATTTTTAAGATATCTTAAAGATAACAGCATAGTCTCTCAATGGACTCCTTCCAAAATACTTTAGCTCAATGGGGTATTCAAAAAGAGGAATAAGACCCTATTAGATATGGTCAGGTCCATGATGAGCTTCACTTATCTACTTTTATATCTTTGGGGACATGCTTTATTAACTGTCATTCACCTATTGAATAGGATTCTATTAAAATCCGTTTCTACCACACCGTATGAGATATGATACGGTAAGAAGTCAAGTCTAGATTATCTTAAGACTTGGAGATGTCCGGCCTATGTCAAGAGATAGATAGCTGATAAATTAGAGGATAGATCTGTAATAGCTCATTTTATAGGATATCCAAAAGAATCAATGAAATACTACTTCTACTTTCTACAAGATCACAATGTGATTGTGAGTCAGAATGCCATATTCTTAGAAAAATAGTTTGTCTAGGATGGTGGCAATGGGAGGTTAGTTGAGCTCGAAGAGAAGGTCTTTGAAAAGCAAGGAGCTATAAATTCTCAGAAACTCATTATTCATGAGCTAGTAGTTGACGTTCCTCTACCACCTCATAGATCTAGCAGGGTCTCCCGACCTCTTGAAAGGTACATGGGTATGCTTATGGAGGAAGTAAAAAAAATATTCCTTATGGGAGATAAAGATCATGGTGATAATCTTACTACCTTTGATGAGGCGATGTCTGACATCGATTTTGAGAAATGATTAGATGCAATGAAGTCAAAAATTGACTCGATGCACTCGAACCAAGTATGGACCTTAGTGGATCCACCTGAGGGTATAGTACTCATTAGGTGTAAATGGATCTACAAAAAAAAAATGCTGATGGTAAGATAGAGACCTATAAAGCTAGGCTTGTGGTAAAAGGTTATAGCCAGTGCGAGGGCATTGATTATTAAGAAATCTTTTCGTCTGTAGCCATGGTGAAATCCATCCGTACTTTGCTTGCTATTGCAGCTTATTATGATTATGAAATCTGATAGATGGATGTGAAAATTACTTTCCTGAATGGATATCTTGAGGAAGATATCTATATGGAGCAGTCTTTGAATTTCATATCTGGTGATGATGATCATAGAGTTTGCAAACTGCAAAGGTCTATATACGGATTAAAGCAAGTTTCTCGAAGTTGGAATCATCATTTTGATGATGCGATCAAATCATTTGATTTCATCAAGAACGAAGAGGAACCTTGTGTATACTAAAGGATCAGTGAGAGCACAATAAGATTTTTTATATTGTATGTGGATGATATTCTCCTCATTGGGAATGATATTTTCATGTTGACCATGGTCAAAAAATGATTGTCCAAAAAATTCTCTATGAAAGACATAGGAGAAGCATCCTATATTCTTGGAATAAAGATCTATAGGGATAGATCTAAAAGGATGTTAGGCCTGTCATAAAAGCTGTACATAGAAAAGGTGCTGAAAAAGTTCAGCATGAAAAATTCTGAAAGAGAACTTTTACCTCTTAAGCATGGTATTAATCTTTCCAAGATGATGTTTCCAACAACGTCTGAGGAAGTTCAATACATGAGTAGGATTTCTTATGCCTAAGCCATAGGGAGCCTCATGTACGTCATGCTGTGTACTCGACCTAATATTATCCTTACTGTGAGTGTTACGAGCAGGTATCAGTCAAATCTAGATGAGGAGCACTGGATAGTTGTAAAGAACATCTTTAAGTATTTGAGAAGAACTAAAGATTTGTTCTTGATCTTTGGAGGAGATTCTGAGTTACGAGTCAAAGGATATACTGATTCAGACTTCATACTTGATCCTGATGATAGAAAGTCTATATCAGGATATGTGTTCGTTTGCAATGGTGGTGTAGTCAGCTGGAAGAGTTTCAAACAATCCATCATAGCGGATTCAACCACAGAGGCTGAATATGTCACTGTTTCGGATGCTGCAAAAGAAAGCTTCTGATTCAAAAAATTTATTGCAGAACTTGAGATTATGACATCAAATGCCATACCACGTTACTGTGACAATAATGGAGCCATAGCACTTGCTAAGGAGTCGAGATCTTATCAAAAATCAAAGCACATCGGGCACTGGTATCATATTATACGAGATTGTCTCGAAAAAAAGTATGTTGAAGTGCAAAGAATGGACTCCACGGACAACGTGGCATATTCGCTGACAAAGCAATTGAGTCAGTCGAAAATGAAAGTCCAACTTGAGAAGATGGAACTTAGATTAGTGGCCAATTGACTTTAGTCCAAGTGGAAGATTGTTAGATGTATGTCCTAGAAGTCAATATGGCTGACACATTATGATATAGCTTGGACATAATTTGTACTTAATACATTGATTTGATCAATAAAAAGAGTAAGTTTATTTTTCATTCAAATGTGATGTGTCCTTAAATCATCTATAAAATTAATATTTCGATACATATTTTCAAAGTATTGAGAATTAGAGATATGTATTTAATTTCTAAATACTTTCGATTATAGTATCATCATGAGGATGATGATCGATCTGGATAGATTAGCGCATAGATTATTTTTTTCGAGGTAGATGAATTTCTGATCTATAGTGTAGAGATACTGAGCAATGTGTGTGGATAGTTGTTAGAGAACAACTAGTACTGAGCGTGACCATATGAGAGATCATTTAGATTTTTACTCGATCGTCAGTGATTGTCTCGATGTTGTAGTTGTGTGAATGATCTTTTGATCTGCGATGGTATGACTGCTCACAGTGAGATTACTGAAGTTTGACTGACACATAAATATGATCTCAATGAGCCTTTGTAGTGGATGTTAGTGATAGTTGGTCCACTGTAGGAGTTGGATGCACATCAAGATGGGATCTATCAACCTTGATAGAAAGGAGTAGTCTTATGAGATTTGAGAGGCTAAGTTCAAAAGTCTGTGGCCACAGCAGTATGATTGATGGAAAAAAAATTTCATAATGATCATAATTGGACTTGAGCTGATCAAATCTATTATATGACTGATAATGAGGTTTGATAATTTATTCATAACATGTCATCTAGTTGAGACTCACGATAGAGGAACTGAATCACACATGAACTATACCTTGAGGTTTATTTTTGATTCTACTAGATTACTACTACATACTCTTAGGTGTCACTGATGGATTATGAGAGCTCACTAGGATTGTTCAGGATCGACAATCCTTGATGAGTTAGAGTGAAATTATTCCGACCTATTAAAAAGAGTTTCAATGATATAATGATAGAGATCATTGTATATCTCACTACCGATATAATTGAATCTATGAGATCACACAATAAAGAGATTAGACATAGAATAAGCAATTGGACTTATGAAGTTTCAATTGGATTTAGAAAAATTTTATTGGGTTCAGGATAACCTTGCTAGCATATGATTGGATAAAATTTTCTCTTTACGTTTAAATTTTTTATTTGATAAGATTAATTTAAACTTAATTATTTATTAATAACCTAAATGAATTAGATTAATTGAGCTTCAATTATTGGGTGCCTAAGATTTTGGATCAAATAAATTAAGGGTGCAAGTCCTTAATTAATTTTTTTGATAGTTTTGATTGGACGCCATTTGATTTGATCAAGTTGGGTGTGTCCATCTATTAGAGGACGTGTGGATCCATTATGGGGCATCCCTTGGATGCAAAGTAGGATGTGATTTTATGGGTGCAAGGGCTCCAATAGTTGGCACCTAATAGGTTTCTTAAAGAAAGTTAAATAACTAAAGGTATATGAAAATCGAATGCAAGTAGGACTTGTATTAAGTGATTGTTTGATTTTGAATAGGATTCAAACCTTATGCCTATTTAAAGAGACCTCCTCTAAGGTCTCTAGACACTTCAACCAGCAGCCCCACGCCCCCTTAGGAGAGCCCAATGCCTCTCTTTTCTTCTCTCCTCTCTTCTCCCTTGGAGGTCCAACATCCCACACCTTGGACGTCCTCCTCCTTCATGCCCAAAAGGGATTTGGGCGTTTCATTTGATTGCTGGTTTCTAGTCTCTGATAGCAGCATAATCTAAGGAAGAAAAAATAAGAAAAGAAGAGAAGAAGAAAGATCAAGAAAAGGATCAAAGAGTTGATCACGATCCAAGCTTCGTTCAGATTTGTAGGCTGATTTTTTTTGAAGAAAAAAAAATCTTAAGAGGGCTGTTCTAGGTTGATCCTGAGTGGATACTCATAGAGGTCAGATACTTGCATGGCTAAGAGAGAGCCTCTTCTCTTCCAGATCTAGATTTGAAGAAAAAAATTATGAAATAGGTATGTAATTTAATCACATATTTAATTTCTGCATATGTTCAATTTCAGCATATGAAGTAGATCCTAGTGGTTTATATTTTATGTATGCATGAAAAAAGATTAAAATGAGTTTTAATCTTCTATTCTGTTGCTATGTTTAGAAAAAAAAATTAAAATATACATGCATGCCCTGACATAAAAATTCCAACATTACTGAAGCCCGTCCAGCTAGGATTAGTTGTCCAGCTATGGTTTGGGTTAGGATCAGGAGGCTGGGTATGGTTTGGGTTAGGGTAGGACTAGGATTAGTTGCTGTTGGGGGTTAGGGTTAGGGTTATGATCAGGCATGTGGTTAGGGTTAGGGGGGTCTACGTTTAGGGTTAGGGTGGGCTTGTAGATAGGGTTGAGTTGGAGAAGGAAACACTAGAAAAAAAAATAGAAATAAACAATTGAGAAGAGGAAGAGAGGGATAGTGTTTGGATTGGAATGAAGAGGAAGAAAGAATATAGAAAGAAAATAAATAATAAATAAATAATAAGTGAGGGATTATGTGGTAGAGTTGGAGGGAGAGTTGGATTGGACAAGAGAACGGGGGAAAAAAATGGGAACAAAGCAATACGGTTAGGATCAGGATAAAGAACAAAAAAAAATCAGGTAAGGAATGAAGAACAAAAATAGCACCTCAACCACTTCGGTCGGCTTCGGGGGCATGTGTCGCTATACCAGCACCGATGGGGAGGAAGGTGATGGTGGAGACCCAGAGATGGACGGCCATGCGATGGATGATATCCACGACGCGGAGGGAGAGGCGGTGGAGGACGTCGGAGACAGCCATGGGGTGGATGCCGATGGAGAGGAAGAAAAGGGAGTGGCGGAGGAGGGAGCCGACAAGGATGATGATGGTGGTGGTGGCGGGGGCAGAGAAATGAAGCAGGGGGGGTGATGCCTACATAGGGGGTGGCTGGTTGGTGACAGGGGGCAGGGAAAAGAAACGAGGGGGAGCAGAGTCCGAAGGTCAGAGGAGCATCATCAGCGAACGGGGATGTTGGCCGTGACGGGAAGGGGGTCGGGCAAGAGATGAGGGAGGAGAAGGAGGGGCACTGGTGGAGGGTGAGGAGTGGCCAATCTGGAGGTTTGGGAGTGCACTGGCTATCGAGGAGGGGTTGGGTTCATGTTGGGGTTGAAGCCAAGGAGGGCCGATGGACCCAGAGGGGTAGAGCTGGGAGGACCCCATGGCCAGCCTCAAGATTTAGAGAGAGAGGGGGAGTGCAATGAGAGAAGGGGAGCGGTGGTGGGGGGAATCGGAGGGGAAGGGGGAGGGGGGGGAGGGGGAGGTTTTGGGAGCAATAATGGTGGTGGATGGGTGAGAGGGGCTTAGGGTTCTAAGAAATAAAATGGCCGCACAGGACTTCTATAGGTTCTTGGTGCATAAAAAAAAAGGTTGATGTACGAGAGTGTCCTCATAAAAACTGTATGAGGAAAATATTTTTGAATTAATAGGGTGCATAGGAAATCTATGGGGATGCTAGTATAAAAGATTTTTTTGAAATGATTTCATGCAGAGGGTCCTATATTTTTTGTATGAGTCAACTCCTTTATTTTTTTTATGAGTCAGCTAATTTTCTTTACTTAAATATATTTTTTATTTAAATTTAAAGAAAAAATATGTAATTTGATTTCTTACATTTGTATGACTGAATTGTCATTATTTTCACCTATGGTTTAAACAATTTTTTCTCCCTTTTTTAACATTTTTTATAAAATTTCTCCCATCAGTCATAAAATTTCCATTCTTTTTGTTTTTGGATTTTTTTGTTAAATATAAATTTGTGATAATAATTGTTGATCTATCATTTCTTAGTCTTTGCTTTTATGAAGATTTTTTAATAAAAAATATTTTTTAAATTAGCTGCTTGCACTATTTGCAAGGCAAAGGAACTATAGGTTTTCTATCTATAATTTAATCTTCTCTTCTTCCAACTATATACGAAGATTAGGGTACATTGGTTTAAAAGATATTTTTTGATTTTTTGGTTAGTAATTATAATTCATGAATGCTTTTAAATTCCATGCAGGAAATTGCTATTTTTGAGATGATGCTAAAAATATTATGCACATATTTTTTTCTATACATAAAAAAAGAAAAAATCAAATTGTCCTAAAATTTTTACTACTTTTTATGAATTGCTGATTCTCATTTTTTTTAAAAAATTACAGACATGGATTTAGTAAAAATATGAATTATTGATTCTTTTTTTTTAAAATTACAGATATGGATTTAGTAAAAATTTTGTCCCAAAATAATGCTGCAAGAGATCACTACGAAATTAGACCTTATGCCTTCGATATATAGGTTAGAATTATGGGGTTACCATTTGTTCAAGACCTATGTCTTCATTACTTTTGAGTGCGGACAGGAATCTGAGTTTGAGCTTTTTGAATATAGTAGAGTATGGGGACGAACAATGTCTACCCAGATCGAGTCTGAGCAAACAGCTACTGAGTTTGTTATAAATGAGCTGAAGAGCCATTTTCATTTTGAAGTTGAAGATGTGAATTATTTGGACGAGGAACATTACAAAAATATATATGAGATCGTCAATACAATTCATGATGGTTTGCACGTGCAGCACAGAAATTTGCAACGCCATTACAATTTAGTCATATAGAGCTATAGGCGCCTTGAATCCGATTACAATACTTTGCAAGAAGAAGTCGCTAGATATAGGAGAATGTTTCATCCAGATGCTGATTCATCTATTGGGGAAAACTCAATTTAGTGTTTATTGTTAGGGTATGTTTTAGGTGCTAAATGTATTGATCCATCTTTCAAATTTTGTTGACTTAATTTTGCCCTATTGTGGCATACATTCTCGGATGGTAAAAGTGTATAACAATGTACTTGTATAATGATATGAAATGGAAGATGGAGTGTAATATAAAGTGTATTTTTTTTATCAGATATTCTATAGTGTGCATGTTTTTGAGTTTGTTCTTTTCATTCGTGATATATTAGGCATAATTGAGATACATTTTAAGACAACAAAGAATAGAATCAAGTAACAAAAACCCACCATTTACAAACATCTTTATCCTTCACATTTAGAGGATACTTGGAAATAAATATTTTAAGTAAATATTTATATAATTTAATTATAAATTTTAACTAAATATAATATAGTATAATATAATCATATAACAATATATTATATCATATTATTATATATAACAAAATTTTAATAATAATATAATATAATATATATATAACAATATATACTCATATAATATATTATATTATACTATATTATTATATATAATAATTCTACATAATATATATTATATTATATTGATATGAGATATTAATATAATATATCAATAAATATATAATATTATATTATAATAATGAAATAATATAACATATTCATATATTATATACTATATTATTCTAATATATTATAATATTATATTATTTCCAATATGCCTTTAACCTATAATAATATAATATAATATATAATAATATTTCTCTAATATATTATTACAATAATATATAATATTACTATAGTATATTATAATAATAAATCTATTATTTTATATAATAATATATCATATTATATTAATATAACTTTTAACATAACATAATATAATAACAATATATTATACTATATTCTTATACATAACAATATCTAAATAATAATATAATATATTTTATATAAATAATATATACTAATATAATATAATATATTATACTATATTATTATATATAATAATATGATATAATATATATTATATTATATTCATATGAGATATTAATATAATATATCATTATAATATATTATCATATATTATAATAATAATATACAATAAGAATATAATATAATATATTAATACATAATAATATAATATATTATATTATTATATACTATATTATTTTAATATATTATAATAATTTATTTATATATTGTATTACATTATTTCCAATGTACCTAATCGATATGAACTATATGTAGTTCTCTTGGTACATGAGTCACCATCGATAAATTATTAATTTTCTTAAATCATATTATAGATAAAAAGTTCTTTCATAATTATATAATAGGTAAAAAGTGCTTGCAATATTTTGATTTTGTATTGTTTGATAATGTTTTGTTTAGTACTTTTTTATATTCCTTTTGCATGTGAGTCTATAATAGAATATAGCTTAATATTAACTATTTGATTTTTTTTTGTTAGATTGTTGTGGCGACTGAAAGTATGACATCATACATGTTGCTTTATTTCATGTACTAAGCAAATAAATAGTGATATCTTTATGTTTGTGATATTTACTTATTTATTATTTCAAAGCCTTTTTTATACATCATTGTTCCTATATCGGTATCTATCATAGTTATAATATTCAATTATTTAAGTTCCTAATTTTTCTTTATTTCCTCTGCATGTATTTTGTTAGTTAAAAAGTGCAATGAAATCTTTCCAAATATTTAAGCAAAATAGAGTGAGCAAAATGAACATTATCACGTAGAGAAGAGTTAGAAGAATAAGCAGCAGTAATAATCATTCTCGATATATTGTGAAAAAAAGAGAACTACACATCATTTCTCATTCAACCATTAGTGAGCAAGGTGATGTCTGTACAATTAGCTATAAAAACTTTCCAGCTATAGATGCATCTACGATTTTGAATATCCAACAAAACACAAACATACATATGGTTGAATCAAATATCCATACTGCAACTCCTTCCAGACATTCCAGTAAGTTATTGAACAATACATGCTCTGCCTTCTACAATTTCATCCTAAATATCTTTTTATTGTATTGCCATTATTATGTAGGTACATATAGTGAATTATTGAACATTAGAGAATTTAAACATGAATGTCAATATTGTGGAGCTCTTTTTTAGTATAAAGAGCATGTAAATAAATCACGTGATGCATCCACTCATAAATTTAGTTTATGCTATCGAGAAAATAGAGTATATATTCCATTGTTTAAAGAGACTAATTTTTTTGGATAGTTTAGTGGATTATAACAACGGAAGGAAAGCTTCAAAATTTCAAAAAAAATATAAGAGCATATAACTCAATGTTCGCATTTGCCTCAATAGGGGCAAAGATTGATAATGACATTAATACTAAATTGAGCCCTTACATTTTTCGAATCAATGGTCAAAACCATCATAACATGGGTTCGTTGCTACCAATTGATGGACCAAAATCAAGATTTGCACAGCTATATATATGATACAGAAAATGGAGTAAGCAATAGAATGTGAGAACTAGTTCTTTTGGATCCAGTTCATCTTGAAGCCGGCATCCTTTGCCAGCTTCACTAGAAAAAAAAATTGAGAAAGAGTCCTGAAAGGACTCTATTTCTCCCTCTACCATGATTGATGAAGCAGGGAGATCGGATTGATTTCATGCACTGATGGGGAGGAATCCAGATCGATCATGCCTGTTAGATCCAGCCTTATCCGAAGAGGAATCGATTCCATCCCTCTTCTATTTAAACTCCATACCTCTCAGTAGAACCCTCACCGAAACCCCTATCATCCTCTTTCTTGTTCTTCTTCTCCATCTTCAACAGTCACTGCATGATCGTGTCAAGCACCGCCACTTCCTCTAGAAACCCTAACATACCTGTGGAGTGGGATTTCGGGTGAGAGGATCGTCGATTTCCACTACCACCTGCTGTCACTGCTGTCATCTCTGATAAGATCCCCTCTTTCCTCTTTTCTTTCGATCCATGGGTTGCTGTAATGGTTTAATGGGCAGTGCCTTTTTCTCTCTTTTCTTCTTAGATATCCGATCACCGTCGATCGGATTTTCCTCTGGGCATCATCGTGCCACCGTCGTCAGCCGATCTGACTGCTTGGCAGCCAACCAACCCCCCCAAGTCATCCTAAAACTCGAGAGCTTGGGTTCAGTCAAGAGAATAAGAAAGAAGAAAGGAAGGAAAGAGAGAGAGAGAAAAGAGAAAGAAAGGGAAGAGAGAGAGGGATTCAATTTCTTTGGGTGAACCTAACATTGGACTCAATCTGATTGAGTCTGGGTCAACCCGTTTGCATGGATTTGACTCGAAAATTAACTCAAATCTAGATCTAGACCCGGACTAGATTAAAATTCTTTCTAATTCATCTTAATTTGTCCTACATTGAGAATTAATAAAACTTGTTATCCATTTATACTAGAGCCTTTATCTTTAGACAAACATCAGATCTAGAGATCAGATTGTGAAGGCCATAGAATTTTAGATCTGATCAATTATAATTTTTTTTTAATCTTTGAATTTATTTATATATATATATATTTATATATTTAAAAATTAAATTTTGTATATAAAATATTTAAAAATTATTGAAGTTTGAAATTATGTATTTATTTATGAAAAGTAATTTAGAAAAGTTGAATCAAGTATGATATCACTTTTGCATGATACAAATTTTGAAAAAAAATGATTTTCTTGTATTAATATTGCATGAAAAGAAAATTATATATGTTCATCGATGCATAAAATTTTGAATAAAAATTATTTTATAACTCTTTTGGATTATATGAAAATTGAGTTGATACTGTTATAAAAATAAGTATCATTATTTATAAAAATTGGTTATGAAAAAATCATGAGAAAAATTCTCTAGTTAGATTATAATCTGGATCTAATCAATGGGACTGATCGTTGGCCACACTCAGAAATACGTTTCTCTTGGGTTTAGCCAGTCAGGGCTGATCACTAGCAAAGTTAGTCCTCCTGGACCTAGTTAGTTGGGGCTGATCGCTGGTATATGCTGATACATTGCGTGTTTCTTATTTTAGGACTAATCTCTTTACCTTATCATGGGATAAATTGTGACCATATGAATTAAAGCTAGTTTTTTCCTGATACATATTGAAGGATCAGATATTCTGTATTTTAGGGGCTAGTCTCTCCTGGGCCTTATCATAGGACTGATCATGACCGTAGTCAACAAAGACTGAGAGAGAATTTTTGACTTTTATGATGTGCATGGCATATTTTGAAAAAAAAATTATGTTGATACATATTATTAATAAATTATTATATTTTGAAAATTAATTATACTTGATCTCTTAGAGATATTAGTAACATACTGAAACCATAAAGCTCACTTCCTCTTTTTATTTTTTTCAGATCCAAAAGATTCTATAGGATTGGAAATCGAACAGTGAGGAGCATAGGATTGTATTTTGATAAAAAGATAGACCTTGCATATTCTTTAAGATCTTGTCCTAAGGAGTGTGCGGTCATCACGTGTTCGATCCGAATGCTAGATTCGGGATGTGACAAAGTGGTATCAGAGCTTAGGTTAAAGATCATAAGAACTTAAATTAGTGAGAGTGGGGTAGAATTAGGATATTGATTGATTATCTTAAAATAATTATAAATATTTAAAGTTAATTAAATTGTTACACAATGTTTAAGTTCTCCTTATGGATGTAAATTACGGTCCTTCAGATTGAAGCATAGAAGATTGGCACAAATTAAAATTTAAGGAAGTCATCGAGGTTAAATAACTGATATAGGAGGTAATATGTTGAGTAATATAGATTGATTATACTATGGATTTATTTTAGAAATTTAATATGATGTGATAGCCATCTTGAGTCTATTGAAAGTCATTTTGAGTTAGAGGACTATAGCTATTTTGTTGATAAAAACAATAAACAAAGGGTAATCAAATGATCATGGCAAGATTGACTAAGTAATGGAAGGACATTTTATAAATAGTTATCAAGAATAATTTCTTGTACTTGATGGTATGAGTGGATCTTTTAAAGTTGATTCACTTCTCTAATTACAATATTCTAGCAATTTACAGGATCATGATGAATAAGTCAGAAGTGATTTTCTCAAAAGAGAAAGATTGATTTAAATTGTCTAATTAAATTGTCAATGGGATCCAAATTGGCTTGACTCAAATTAAATTTGAAGTTAGTATTTTGAGCATACAATAATGAAAACATAGTAATTGTCTCGCATGATAATTATGATTTGACATACTTAGACAATAAAATCTTTACTTAGATTTTATAGAATTTTAATCTAGGATTATGAAAAAATTTGGAGAATGTTAATCAGAGTTGCACAGCAAAAGTATGGTGGTTGAGTTATTTAAAATTGATTGAAAATATTGATTGTAGTTTGAAATGTATTATGATGGAAGCTATGATTTTCTAATATAAGAGGTTTTTAATCAAAAAAATAATATATGTAATTTTTAGGGTTGAGCGCCGTTAACTTTGGAAGATCTAGATTTTTTAAATTTGGAGGATAAAATTTTTTGAGGGGAGAATATGAGAACCAGTCCCTTTAGATCCGATTCATCTTGAAGCCGGCATCCTTGGCCGACTTCACCGAAAAAAAATTGAGAAAGAGTCCCGAAAGGACTTTGTTTCTCCCTCTCCCATGATCGATGAAGCAGGGAGATCAGATTGATTTCACGCACCGATGGGGAGGAATCCAGATTGATCACGCTGGCAAGATCCGACCTTATTCGAGGAGAAATCGATTCCATTCCTCCTTTATTTAAACCCCATACCTCTCAGTAGAACCCTCACCAAAACCCCTATCACCCTCTTTCTTCTTCTTCTTCCCTGTCTCCGACAGCCACCACGTGATTGTGCTGAGTGCCGCCACTTTCTCTAGAAACCCTAACA
Organism: Elaeis guineensis; assembly: GCF_000442705.2. Taxonomy (NCBI): domain Eukaryota; kingdom Viridiplantae; phylum Streptophyta; class Magnoliopsida; order Arecales; family Arecaceae; genus Elaeis; species Elaeis guineensis. The sequence continues at coordinate 165,762,496 of NC_025993.2, read as the reverse complement.
TACCTGTGGCATGGGACTTCGGGTGAGAGGATCGTCGATTTTCACTGCCAGCCGCTATCACCGCCATCATCTCCGATAAGATCCCCTCTTTCCTCTTTTCTTCCAATCCATGGGTTGCCGTCGTGGTTTAAAAGACAATGCCCTTTTTCTCTCTTTTCTTCTCGGACATCTGATCGCCGTCGACCAGATTTTTTCCTAAGAATTGTCGCACCACCATCGTCGGCCGATCCGACTGTCTAGCAGCCAACCAACCCCTCCGATCACCCTAAAACTTAAGAGCTGGGTTTGGTCAAGAGAATAAGAAAGAAGAAAGGAAGGAAAGAGAGAGAGAGAAAAGAGGAAGAAAGGGAAGAGAGAGAGAGGGATTCGATTCCTTCGGGTGAACCTAACATTGGACTCAATCTGATTGAGTCTGGGTCAACCCGATTTGCATGGATTTGACTCTAAAATTGACCCAAATCTAGATCTAGACCCGGGCCAGATTGAAATTCTTTCTAATTCATCTTAATTTGTCCTACATTGAGAATTAATAAAACTATCCATTTGTACTAGAGCCTTTATCTTTGGACGAACATCGGATTTAGGGATCAGACTGCGAAGGTCATAGAATTTTGGATCTGATCAACTGTGAGTTTCCTCTTATCTTTGGGTTTGTTTCTATATATATATATTTATGTGTTTAAAAATTAGATTTTATATATAAAATATTTAGAAATTATTGAAGTTCGAAATTATGTATTTATTTATGAAAAATAATTTAGAAAAGTTAGATCAAGCATTATGTCACTTTTGCATGATACAAATTTTTGGAAAGAAATGATTTTCTTATATTAATATTGCATGATCTTTGAAAAAAAAATTATATATGTTCATCGATGCATGAAATTTTGAATAAAAATTATTTTATTGCTCTTTTGGATTACATGAAAATTGAGTTGATACTGTTATAAAAATAAGTATCATTATTTATAAAAATTGATGGTAAAATAAATTATGAGAAAAAATCTCTAGTTAGACTATGATCTGGATTTAGCCAATGGGACTAATCGTTGGCCACATATCAGAAATGTATTTCTCCAAAGTCTAGTCAGTCAGGGCTAATCGCTGGTAGAGTTAGTCCTCTTGGATCTAGCCAGTTGGGGTTGATTGCTGGCACACACTGATGCATTGTGTATTTTTTATTTTAGGACTAATCTTTTTGTTTTGTCATGGGATAAATCATGGCCATGTGAATCAGACCTAGTTTTTCTCTGATACATACTGAAGGATCAGGTGTCTATATTTTAGGGGTTAGTTTCTCCTGAGCCTTATCACGGGACTGATCGTAGCTATAGTCAACAAAGATTGAGAGAGAATTTTTGACTTTTACTAATATGCATGGTATATTTTGAAAAAAAAATTATGTTGATATATATCATTGATAAATTATTATATTTTAAAAATTAATTATGCTTGATCTCTCAGAGATATTGGTAACTTACTGAGCCCGTAAAGCTCTCTCTTTTTTTATTTTTTTTAGATTTGAAAGATTTTATGGGACTGGGGATCAAATAGAGAGGAGCATAGGATTGTGTTTTGATAAAAAGACAGGCCTTGCATATTTTTTAGGACTTTGTCTTAAAGAGTGTGTGGCCATCATGTATCCAATCTGAATACTGAATTTGGAGTGTGACACAGAATTACTACACTAGGTTCTAATAATGATGCATCTGGCATTGATCATGAGATGAAGGATTATTGTTTGTCCAAGAAAATCAGATTGTTTGAGCTTTTAGAATGGCCAGAGATCATTTTAAAGAATCTGATTTCTCATCAATATAGCTAAGATTGATAGAAAAATACAGGGAAGATACTATACAATACTACAATCTTTCATGCTTTGAAATAGTGGGTTTAATTGTTGGTGATCTTGAACAAGTTGACTGCCATCATGATATCATTGTTGAGCATAAAATGGAAGGATTGAAACGAATTAATGATCTACACCCTAGGTTTATGTCTATGTAATATCTAATTCTATTTCTATTTGGTGAGGATGGTTATAGAATAGATATAAAATATAGAGATTGTCCTCATAAATGTTCAACTACAAGACAATGTGTAATAATGAAAGAATTTTGTATTTACAGATTACAACAAAGAACGAATGAAGGAACAACATTGATAAGAGGAGATAGACTATTCCAACAGTATATAATGGATGCTTTTTCATGCATTGAAGAAGAAAGATTGGCTTACATTAGAAGAAATCAAAAAAATTTGAGATCAAAAATTTATAAAGGTATTAAAGATGCAGTTGTGAGAGGAGATGTTGATAGAAATATAATTGGAAAAAGAATCATATTACCATTGAGTTTTGCTAGGAGTCCGAGATATATGATCCAAAATTATCAAGATATAATGGCTATTTGTAGATATCATGGACATCTTGATTTTTTTATTATATTTATCTGTAATGTGCAATGGCTTGAGATTCAAAAAGTTTGAACATCATTCTCGATCAAAAGCCCGAAGGTAGACCTAATATTGTGAGCAGAGTTTTCAAAATTAAATTGAAGGAATTGATATCAAATATCATAAAAGAAAATTATTTTGGAAAATCAGTTGCAGATGCGTTGTTATTTACTATGATGATAAAATAATATCTATTTATAATTCATTTTCTAACATAATTTTTTTAAATTTTGTATACAATAGAGTTTCAAAAATGAGGACTTCCATATGTTCATATCCTACTATGGCTGGATTCGGAACATAAATATCCAACAGCTACGAACATAGAATCTATAATATCTGCAAAAATACCTGACAAAAATAGTGATCAAATTAGATATGAAATAGTTAAAAAATTTATGGTGCATGGATCATGTGGGCCTATTAATCAGAAATCACCATGTATGTTGAAAGGATATTGTTCCAAATATTTTTCTAAAAAATTTAGATCAAAAACAGCGATCGATGAAAATAGATTTGCCATCTACAGAAGAAGAGATGATGGGTATTATATTGTGAAAAATGGCATTATGCTTGATAATAGATATATAATTCTTTATAATTTGGATCTTTTGATTCGTTATCAAGCTCATATCAATATCGAATAATACAATAAATAAAAAATAATTAAATATTTTTTTAAATATATCAACAAAGGTATGGATAAAACAAGGACTATTATTACAGAAAATGTGATGACAAATGTAGATATTGGGGAACAACAGTATGAACAAGTCGATAAGATAAAAACATAGTTGGATTGTAGATATTTATCAGCATATGAAACTATATACAGATTATTTCAGTTTGATATATATTTTAGAGAACCAACAGTTGAACGGTTGGCCCTTCATCTTCCGATGATGCACAACACAATTTATCATGAAAGTCAGAATCTTACAAGTGTGCTCAACCGACAAAATATAGATAAAACCATATTCACAGAGTGGATGGAAATAAACAAAACATGTGAGGATGCCCGAGACCTATCGTATATTGAATTTCCAATGAAATGGGCATGGAATGCTAAAACTAAAATATGGACTTGAAGAAAGCAAAAAAATTGGATCAGATGGATTGTTTACATACATCCGAGTTCTGATGAATTATATTATTTAAGAATACTTCTGAATGTCATCAAAAGATCAAAAAGTTTTGATGAAATAAAAACTGTAAATGGTATTATTCATCTGACTTTTCAGTCCGCATGTAACACCCCAGATTATTAGGTGATGATAAAGAATAATATAAAGCATTGAACAAAGCTTCTTATTGAGCATCATCATTTGAATTAAGATAGCTTTTGTTATTCTGATCGTTTATTGTGAGATAGCCGATCTAAACAAGCTACTAGAAACTCATTGGAAACTTTTCAGAGAAGATATATTTTGCAAGTTAAGGAATGCTTTAGAGATGCCTAATTTGCATATTTCAAAATCCTGCTTGAGGAATTATGTTCTGCTTGAACTAGAAAAATTATTTAATAAAAATTATTGTTCTCTTTTCGATTACAATCTATCGATGCCCAACAAAGTCATGGCAGAATAAATTACTAATAGATTATTGATGGAAGAATTAGATTATGATGTATATAAAATACAAGAAGAATATTTGAAATTATTTGAAGGACTGAATGAAGAGAAAAGAATTATTTATGACTGTATTGGATTCTGTGGAAAAAGATAAAAGTCATTTATTTTTTGTATATGGTCACAGAGGGACTGAAAAAATATATCTTTGGCGTACACTTATTTTGAAGATACACTCCGAGGAAAAAATTGTTCTGACAGTGGCATCTTCAAAAATTGTATCTTTATTACTTTCAGGTGGTTGGACAGCACATTCAAGATTTAAAATTTCTATTTACGTTAATGAACGATCGACATGTAAAATAAAAAAGGAGATGCAACTTGCAGCATTAATTAAATTTATAAGTTTAATTGTTTGGGATGAAGCTCCAATGAATCATAAAAATTATTTTGAAGTACTTGATAGATCTTTGAAAGATATTTTACAGTCAAACAATCCAAACATAGATTAAAAACTATTTGGAGGTAAAATAGTATTGCTTGGTGAAGATTTCAGACAAATCCTTCTTGTTGTTGTTGGAGGTAGAAGAGCTAAAACGATTGATGCATCAATAACCCGATCATACCTATGGAAATATTTCAAAATCTACAAATTGAAAAAGAACGTGTGATTGCTTAATAATGATGATAATGAAGAATACCAATGGATGCTTAGTATTTTTAATGAATGGGTTTTAAATGTTGGTGATAGAAAAATATCAACATGCAGATTTCATGATGAGGAAGAGGAACCAAATTGGATTAAAATTTCAGAGACTTTTATTGTAAAAGCATATGGAAATTATGTAGAACATATTGCTTCCCAGGTGTATGAAAATTTCAAAGAAAATTATAATGATCTCATATATTTAAAGGAACGAGCTATCATTACATTTATGAATGACGTGGTTGATGAGATAAACATGCATATGCTTTCATTGGTGCCAGTTGAGGAATAAACTTTCTTAAGTACAGATACAGTAGTTAAAACATCAACTGATATGATTACGAAAGACATCCTCTATCCTTTAGAATTTCTGAACTCTTTAAAATTCAATAAAATTTCAAATCATGAGTTAAGATTGAAAATAGATGTTCCAATTATGCTCTTAAGGAACATCAACCAAAGTGCTAGCCTCTGCAATAGAACTAGACTTCTTACAACTAAATTGACATCAAAAGTACTGGAGGTAGTAATAATCATTGGCAATTATATTAGTCAAAAAGTTTGTATTCCTCAGATTGTAATGCAAGTTATAGAAACAAAATGGCTATTTATTTTTAAAAGAAGACAGTTTTCAGTCAAACTTTGCTATGGAATGACAATTAATAAAAGTCTGGGGCAAACATTGAAAAAAATTGGGTTATACCATTCCAAACCGGTATTTTCATATGGCCAACTTTATGTCGCCTTTTCATGAGTTACTTCACATGAGGGACTTAAAATTCTTATAAAAAATGAGGATGATATATCGAAAATATTTACAAAGAATATTATTTATACAAAAATATTTTCTGATTTATCTTTAGGTACTTATTATTTGTATTATTTGTTTCATTTACATAACCTATATAGTTTTGTTAACATTAAATATAACCATATTATTGGACAGGATAAAGAACGAATGATAGAATACAGTTTACTTTCACAATTAAATTTGGAAAGATGCAGCTGGAGAATCAAAGTTAGAGTTTCACATATATGGAACTCGACAAATCCAAATATGAATAACCAGCTGATAAGTGTCAATGGTATTTTACTTGGTGAAGAGGTTAGTATATCTAATCTTCAAATTTTGAATATATTTATATATAATGAATGATATTTCTGCATTTATGAATATTTCTATTTTATATAGAGTTCTGTAATTCAAACATCTATTCAAAAAGAGGATGCTATATACTTCGGAAATTTGCTTATAGAGGGAAAGATTTATTTTTTACAAAAATTCAATGTTGCCTCAAATAAAAAAAAATTTCAGAGCTGCACCCATCAATATATTATTTACTTCAATAGATAGACTAATATATAGCAAGTTGATGATGATATGGGTGCTATACCGCTTCAAAAATTTTATTTATGAATTGCCTTCCAGAAATTACAATGATGCATATTTGACAGGTATAAATTTACATAATAATGCCTAATATTGAAAATAAAAAAATATTATACTCATTAACTATCTCTTTCCTTCGCAAATGTGATAGGACATATTACAACTATTAGAACCCTAGAAGAAGCAAATGCCAAACAAAAAACTGTCAAGAAAAGAAATATGGAGATAGATGATTTAGAGTAATGAACCTAGACATAGACAATTTTTTTTGTGAGAACTTACATTGATGATTTATATTTTATTTCTTCTTAGTATGTTTCAATATGCTAATGACATGATCTGTTGATGATAATGCAGCATACGGAAAGTATCAATTACACTTTGGAGAAAAATTTTTGAAGAACTTGACAAACATATCATTCAAACAGTGGAACAGATTGATCCAGTGATAATTATTTTTACAGGCATGACTATTAGAAAATATAGAGGTATATTCTTTTATATAAAATGAATCTATTCTCATGAAGTTGAAATAATAAATATAAAATATTAATAATATTTTATATTTGTAGATAGAATTTGTCTATCTGGTTCTTTGACATCTAGATATTACATAGATATGCAAATTTCTGAAATACAAAACTATCAAAATAGATATAAGAAAATAGTATGCTATCTTACACACTAAGAAAATAAAATTTATGTATATTAAAAATTACAAATTGATCGTGTGATATATAGATTCAATAGGATAATAACCGTAATTATTATATTTATGGAAGAAAAGCAGGTTGTACCTATTAATCCTGTACATGAGGAAACCACGAACAAGAGAACAATTAAAGAATTACTAGAGATGGATCTGTAAGCCACTCAAGTACAGTAGTCGGTATACGCAAAAGATTCAAAAGTATATTTTCATATATGTTGTCCTATAACAATATTTTTTTCCTTTATAGGGCACAAAATTTACGTGAAGAGCTAAATTGAAATTGATTGATACCTTTGGTTGGTGGTACAGAGCACATTATAACTGCAAATCTGCAATCAAAACATATGGTGATAATTTCTGGTGCAACCAATGCAACAAAAATAACCAATCTCCAATGCCATGGTAAACAAATGATGTTTCTTTTTAGATTATATTGAAACTTTATGCAAAATCATATAATTTATTTTTCTTCTGGATAAGTATACTTTCATGTTATCTAAATTTTTAAGGCACCAGTTGCATGTGATAGCCAAGGATCATATTGGTGATGCCAACTTTATTATATTCGGAAAACAAGCTTGACAATTAATTGGTATACTGGTATTTAAGTTTGCCACCGATCCAAGATCAAACAAATTTGTTCTTCCAGATGTTATAGAAAAAATTCTTAACAACTTCTGCACCTTTGAAATTATGTCTGGTTTGCGACATACTGAAAGTGCTAATTACAATTTCTGAGTAATAAAGATTCTTGAAGATAACAATTTTTTACTCGACAACTCACATGAAGCTTCTAGGGCCAAATCTTTTTCACTGCAACTTCCAAAAAAAGTACTAATTCCAACTCCTAAAAAATACATATATTCAGAAATCTTTGAGCAGGCCACTCCTAAAAGAACATCTTCTCTTGCAATCAGGTATTAGACTTTTGCGCCAATTATTTAGAAGTATTTTTTTTATATAAGAAAATTTTCCTTTTACATAGACTCGACAACATCCCACCCAAGAAAAAACTCCACATCGGGTATTCCAATATTATCCAGCTATTTTTTTCTATACTTCCTGCTGTATTTTATGATAACATAAAAAGATTTTTTCCCAAAATACTAATGCAGCATTGATTTTTTTATCAACAGCGTAGCTGAAGAGACAAAATTGAAAGATTGCCGATCTCTCCATAATTTTTTTGATGATGATGTATGTTTTACCTTCTTCAAATGGAATTATGTTTTTTTTATATTGCTCAAAACTGTCATTTTTTCTTAAACCTGCTACGTAGTGCGGGTCTTTGCTAATAATATATAAAAAGAAGAATCAGATTGGTGATTTTTTAACAAGTAAAATTTTGAGTATTTGATAAGTGACATTTTGAGTATTTAGCATGATTTATTATAATTTAATAGGAAGGATCAGATTGGTGATTTTTTGACAAGTGACATTCTGAGTGTTTGACAAGTAGCATTCTAAATACTTAACATTATTTACTATAATTTAATTAAAAAATTTATATTAATCAGTAGAAAAAAGAATTATTTATTAATTATTTTTAATATTAAATTAATTAGTTAGTTTTAATTATTATTTTGTTTAGCTTTAACAAAATATATAATTTTTTTTATATACTTTCATCTTTTTTTGTTATCCCGTGCATCGCATGGATTTTAATATCTAATTAATGGATGAATCCATCCACCCGAATTCTAAAGGGATTTCGGTTGTATCCAAGAATGATTTCCTTTCTTTGGCGACGCCAGCTGTTGGATTGGATGATATCTGCTTCTAGATCTGTGCAGCTAGATGGGCCGTGAATTGAAGTGCTTTAGAAGCTGTAGTAAGGCACGGTCTAATGGTAGATGCCGCAAGGAAAAAGAGATCATTTTTTTTTTAATAAGATGGATTATTTATATAATTTTTGTGTGAATATATATATAGTTTGAAAATAAAATATTTTTAAATGGCTCAGGGATCTCGCTCATATCAATCTATAATGATGGTTCAGGGCGCTCCACGGTAAAAATAGCCGTCCAGCTGCCAAGTTGGTCTTCCAAAAAATGTGTTTGTGATAGAAAAGTCCATACGGTCAAACCAATTCCGAAACAGTTCACTGCAGCGCGGAACAACCCGACTAGGGTGCGCAGTCAGGCACCGTCTAAGTTAGGTGATCCAGTTGACTAATTAACAGATGTATTAAATGGACGGTGATGATCAAAGAACATCGTTCCCTGCTTTATTTATTTATTTAGCTATGTTGGCTTGCAATTGGCTAACAAATTGATGGATTCGGCAGCTAAGCCCTCAGTTCATTAAGGCTTCTGCTTCATTATAGAATACTGGCTGCAATTTCGCCAGGTTGGGTCTTGGATTCGTTTCAACTAATTCACCTGCTAATGCAATTGACATTTGTAAGTGTTACCGTTCTTGGTTTAAGCTTTAGAGATAAATTAGTTAGTTAATATACAATATCAGAATACAGGTTTGCTGACACATTTTCTGTCAGTTTAAGTACTTGTATAAATTGATTAGTTAATAATGAGCTTTAGATTTATGGATGTGGGAATAGGTTTTTAAAAGTCATGTAGATTGCCTCCTCACTGCCTCATAACTTAAGTTTGTTGTCTCCAGTAGCTTGTACATGAAAATTCTTTACCTCTTTGCACCCAAAGGCAACTTGATCCTTGATGATCTATGCTTAATTATCTTTCATTTTTATTTTTCCTAAATTTTATATAAAATATCAGTTTTTATAAATGATTCATGGATTTTAATATTATTTGCATTTCTGATTTTTGATCAATGGATCTATTATTCACTGCATTATATATATTTGGCATTCAGGTAATGTTGAGGGAGGTGCTGGAGATAGTACGGAAATTTTACTATATAAGTGTCAGAACTGTGAAAACCCGGCCCACAAAGCCCAGTAAACCAAAAAAAAAAAAAAAAAAGAGAGCAGGAAGACTCCCGATCGGAGTCTTCCTCTTCCCCGTTTCCGATCAAAAATCGGAGTCCTAGGGCCATTAAAAGACCCTAGGACGAGCTCTATAAGAACCCCTTCTTCTCCTCTAAGTGTAGATCCAACAGGCACCGACGATCGCCGGAGTTTTTTTTCGATTTTTTCGTTTGAAGCCGCGGCCCCTCGACCTGTGCTCGCCGCGATTTCACGCCGGTGGGGGGTCACCGGAGGTTGTGGTAAGGTCTCCCTCCTCTCCCTCTCTTCTCTCCCTTCTTTTCCGTGCCTGTGGGCACGATTGCTGGCGACGGGGTCACCGAATTTTGCTGGAAAAGAAAACCCCTGTTTCTTCTCTGGCTATTCTTGAATTTTTGGCACCGTTTGGCCACCGTCGGTCATTGGACTCGGCCAGTCGAGGGTTGCCAGGAGTTGCCCCTCCGGCCACGATGGTTGTAGGCCGGGAGGGGGGTTCTTCTTGTCGGAAACAAGGGAAGCAAGAGCTCCCCTGTATCGGCCCAACGAAAGCCCGGGAGGAAGAAGAAGAAGAAAAGAAAAGAAAAGAAAAAAGGAAAAAGAAAAAGAAAAGAAAAAGGAAAAAGAAAAAGAAAAGAAAAGAAAATACAAAATAGAAAAAAATAAATAAATAAAATAAAATAAGAAAAGAGAAAAATTTTCTCTCTCCCCTCTTTCTCCCTCTTTCTCTCTCTTTCTCTCTCTATTGTCTCTCTCTAAAAAGAAAAAAAAGAAAAAAGAAAAAGAAAAAGAAAAAGAAAAATATATATATATATATAATAATAATAATAATAATAATAATAAAATATATGTGAGAGAAAGTTTCTCTCATTTCTCTCTTAAGTCTTTCTCTCTCTAGAATTGGACTTTCTCTCTCTACCTTCTCTCTCCATTTTTTATCTCTAGATTTTCTTCCTATTTTCTCTCTAGATCTTTTATCTCTTTTTATGGATTTCGTCTCTCTAGGGTCATTCTCTCTCTGATTGCATCATAGACCCTAGGATAAACTTGAGATGAAAATATGATGATCTGAGACTACTCCGAAATTCGTGCAATAGATTAGATCCTGATCCGATCTTTCTTTGAAATTGATAACATCGATCATGGTTAATCCATATTAAGTCATCCTGATATAACCTCTGATGATCTCAATCATGATTGTCACTTTTGAAGGATACGAAGATTCTCTCTCCACTTTCTCTCTCTACTTTCTCTCTCATGACCGACTTTCTCTCTCTAAAAAAGGTCTATGGATCCTGTATCGAGTCATGCCTTCATCTTTTAGGGGTTCATATTGACTCTAACAAGATGATCCGAAATTATTTTGATATCTGTGCTGTATGTCAACCTCATCTGATCGTATCAAAGATCTTTCAAATTTATTATTAAAGAACCCTATTGATTGATCTTGACCTTAATTCGATCTGTGCTTCACGATTTCTTGATCAAGTCACTTGAATCTGACCCTCAGATCAGAGACCCCGAATTGCCCTGGTATCTGGATGGTCCGAAATATCCGATCAACAGTCCTCTTTCCTTATGATTTAATCTTATTATATTCATGAAATAGAAATTGACGATGATTTGATATTTTAAATAGGATTAGCTGATTCTTCTAACGAAGTCTGAAGATCTAAGATGAACGAGGTAAGTGGATCTTATGCTCCTTATTTATTTTTAAATGATCATGTTTTTATGAAAAGAATTGCTATTGATGAAATCATAATTTTTCATAAAATAAGGATCGACATATGTGATATGAAAAAGCATATTTTATTATGAGCATTAATTTCATGAATATGTCTTATGAAAATAGCATGATTATGAAGTATGAATTTCATTGTTTTTCCATCTATGTATATGTATGTTTTAAGAAAAAGATATAATGATTTCAAAGGCTCTCAGATGGCTATGAATGAATCCTTTCGGGAAGGTCGACATCCGGAGCTAGCATCCACACGAAACATGGCCCTGCCAACGGGTATAAAGTTGGCACATGAATTAAGAACTCTGTCGATTAAGAAACATGGCCCTGTCACGGGTATAATAGTGACCTTAGCACGAATATCTGTGAGTAATGTTTTGAAACATGACATGAATACACGATGAAAATGATTTACGATTCATGATTGTGAAATATACATGATTTATGCATGCATGATGAGTTTATAACTTGTTTTGTTATATGCTCTATGAAATGCTTTATTTTGTATTATCTGCTATTTTCTAAATATTGCATTATCATGAAAAACTTATGCTTGATTCGATAAGGAAGTGCAAGTTCTACTTACTGGGCTAGTGTAGCTCATATTCTTTTTGTTTTCTTTTTGTTTGAACAGAAAAATAAGGTTAGGATCGGCAAAAAGAAATCCAAGCTTGAAGATCGGCATAGCAAGCTAAAAAATTTGGCAGCAGAAATTTAATTTATTTTATAATCATTGATCTGTAATTATTTATGAATGTTGAGATTCGGGTTAGTACTTGCTTTTGGATTTAGATGCTCTGAACCATTATTGATTCGATTATTTGATGAATAATAGAATTGAATCTTTTTATTTGACAGATATTAGGTGATTATGATGGATTGGCTTCGTGTTATCGTGGGCTCCATCCCTCGGTAGCATGACCGTGTTATGTCCCAAATTTGGGGCGTGATAAGAACATGGTATAATATGCCTTTTAAGCTATCCATGGTGTAATTTTGTTCATTTTTAATATAAATTTGTACATACGAAATTGATGCATAGCAGGTCAAATCCAACCAAAGCATGAAAGTTCGATGAAGGGCATACAAAGGGCTAGTCCACTGCACGATGACTTCCTAGATTGATGAGCCCTGAAACAGTAAAGTGAATAGATGGAATACATGCTTTGATGAGAATCTGTAATTATAGGTAGACGAATCACATATTGAAAGTTTGATACAACAAAGAGATGTCTTAATAACAATTAAGTTGCCTTTGCATGAAGGAATTCAACATGTAAAGCCCTTGATGATGTTAAAGGACCCTATAATGCTTCAATATTTAGGCTAGAAAAGGATGGATATCTCATGATACAAGAACTTGCCTTTGCTGTAACTTATTTCCATCCTATGTGCCATGACTTCATGATTCAAACGGAACTCCTGTTCCTTTCATCTCATTGAGAAATTCTTGGAAACCTAAAATACTGCTCAGGAACTATGTAAGCTAACATGGCCAGAGCAACAGATGTCAATGTGATGGAGGTCGGCATGCGTCCCGCATCGTTGCGGAAGAACATTGCTTGGTAGACGGGCATGTTGACGAGGACAACAGACCCACAGAGAACAAACTGCAGTAGCATTGGGCCAAGTAGACCAATTCCTTCATCCAACACCAACCTCTTGGTTCCACCTATCAGGCAAACAAGGTTTAGCATCGCAAGCGTCGCTAGGATTGTGAACATGGGAGAAGGCGAGCCGAATTCCATGATCTCTTGCTCATATCTCTTCGAGACCTCATCATCAGCCACCTTTGCTGTGATGATGAATGTAGACTTGTTAAGACCCAGATGCTTAAGGATTGTGTCAATGAATGCAAAGGAGTAAGAAGCCAATCTCTTGAACAAATACATCCTTTGCTCGTTCCACCACTGTTTCATTGTATATCCAATCGACAGTGCCTCCCATAAACTAAATATAGTTGTAGCAGTGATCACATATGAGAATGGCACGAACCATATGTCAGATACCTGCTCAATAGAAATGTAACACAATATGCATGAGAGAGAGAGAGAGAGGCACGGAGGAGAAAGGAAGACAATTCTTACTTTTGGAAACAAGGAAATGCCATGCAGGAGGGTGAAGGAAGGGATGATAACATAGTACAGTGTTGGAAAGGAGCAAGGAGCCCATAGGCAGTATATATTGTATCCCATTTGAAGGCCCAGCTTTAATTTCCGCTTCCCGTAGAGGAAGGGGCAATACTTGGATAAGAATATTTGAAAATCCCCCTCAGACCATCTCTTGTGCTGCACTAGTGTCTGTGCCAATGTCACAGGGGCAACACCCAAGAAGCCCGCTCTTGAAGGATTGAAGTAGATGGATTTCCAGCCCCTGCATTGGATTGCCAAGCCAGTGATAACATCCTCCACCGGGCATCCATACTTTAATCCCATCTACAAATCCAAATTCACTGAGGTCATAAGAAATGAGAGAATGGGACATACGTAAAGAAATAAATTCTAGTAGACATGATATTCTAACACAGATGGAATAGGAGAGATACCTCTTTTCCCCACTCAGTGTTGTCCTCATAGGTGCAGGTAATAAAACTTTTTGCTCTCTCCTCCAAAGTGGATACACTAGCTTCCATGTTCCAATCTTTTACTTGAATTGCTGCTTTACAAGTTTCATTGAATTGTTTCCCACAGAGAGAGTCTCTTCTGTGGAAACAACCAGATCCCACATATGGAGGTCCCCCATATCCATCCAAACCATGAAAATCCACCTTCACATTACCATTAACCAATAATTTGTAAATGAAATTTTATAAAATTTTGGCGTTCAGCTTATATTATTGATACCACCCACCTTAAAACCCAATGCTAGTGAACTGCCATAAATGTCATTCTTGGTTATGTTATTGAACAGCTGTGGAAGTTGCACATATGCGATCTCATGGCCCTTCTCTTCATCCATAAAGAAACATAACGCATCTTTTACGGTTTCTGAATTGTTTGAATACATATCGCAGTCAACATTGAGAATAACTGCTCCATTGCTAATCTCTGAGGAAACCCTTAACTGAAGAATGCAATCAATTGATTGGAGGGTGATTTGAGTATTTACAAGCAATGAACAAATACAATGAACGTTAAAAGAAAATAAAAAGAGTTCAAAAAATAGAAGAATAAGAGGGAGAAAAAAATGTAGATTATATAAAAATGTCAATACTTCTGTTTGTTCTAAAAGCTTGAGAAGAATCCAATGGGTTGGGGATATGCAAAAGAGATGGATATTTTTTAAATAAATAAAAAAAAAAACAGATCAAGTTCAGTTGATTTGAAATATTTAGGAAAAACTGTACTATAGATGAGAAATAGAGACTAAAAAAATAAATATTAGTAGGCATGCATTATATATTTTACTTCATATTTGTATTTTTTATCGACATTTGTGAAAAGAACAAAGGGTATTCTAGCACAAATTTGATAGACGGAATCTTAAATGATACGATAATATAGTATAACTTTTTGAGGAGAATTAAAATAAATATAGTTATGCATCCAAATGGAGTTTTTACCAGAGAATTCATAGCTCCAGCTTTGAAATTATGGTGGCGATAGGGTCTCTTCTCACGAGCCATGTAAACCAATGTGGGCAGTGTAAAGCCTTCATCATCAATAGCATTCTTGTCTCTCCCATCAATTAAAATCTAGACAAGCATAGATCAAAATGAATTCAATGAAGAATGTAGGTATGCATTTCAACTTTGTACAAGATGGCTCCCTCAAAAAACTTAGTACAAGATGGCTTTTCTATATTATATATAAGACATAAGCTCTATATCTATGGGTGAATTATGATCATATCCCCTAGCAACAAACACAAGCAAACCAACTTACATGGAGAATGGCTTGGTGATCTTGAGAAGTTGTAGCCCTGTTCCACTCAAGAAATCCTCTATGTTGTTGGCGAATATTTTCTGACACCTTCCCAAATTTCACAACATCATTGATTCGGTTCTCCATTTCTGTGTACAAGCTCTATGACAACGTAGGAGTTCAAGTGGAAATAAGTTATCAGATATACATATCAAGGCAGTCTTATGTGCAGTCAAATAATTGAAACATGACTGGTATATGACTTGTTACCTTTGTTTTTTCCCATTCAGCAGCTTGTAGGCCATCTTTTGGGCCAATACATTCTTCTTTAAAATAAGCAGCTGGAGATCTAGGCTCCACCTTGAACTTCTTGCAAAAAGGTATCCAAGATTTTGCAAAACGAGACGCCTCTAAGAGAGCATGGAATGTGAGCTCAGACCCAGCATCATCAGAGAGGTAGACACTAAGCTTCTCCGGCGAGTACTCATATGCCATGACTGAAAGAACCGTGTTGATCACCATAGCCGGTGGTTCTATCATTGGGTCTGCCGTGCACACGAAAACGTCGACATTGGGCAACTTGTCTTGGTATCTATTTTTTTCATTCAAACAATATATGTACTGTTAAATATGTTTGCATGAACTCATTGAGGATGTTCATTTTAGCCCTTTTAAGAACCTAAGGCATGTTTAGAATAGAGGCCTCCTCATATGAGTCATGGCACCAACTGGCTTTACGATCTATCTAGAGTCGAGTGTGTAGTTTAGAATGGGAATTCAATCATCTGGAGTTACAGATGCAGATTGGAAGCTCAGAAAACGGGCTCAAAATGCATCTGTGGCTGTAACTAAGGTGCATGAATGAAAAAAATCACTATATGTGGGAGAGTCTTATAACTCAACTATGGGTGATGAGAACTTGGAAGCAAGAGCCCTTGTTGCTTCAATGCCCGCCGTAGTAGGAGGGGCCATCAAGTCACAAGATCAATGACTGCCCTGTTTTGGTGCAAGGTTGCGAAAAAGGTGATAGGTCGTGGGCTAGAGAATTTGGTCCATGAATATGGGTGGTAATGCTCAACTATTTAACCCGTTGAACTTGTTTCAACTTGTTGTATATCAAGTTAGATACCTGTTTGCTAAAGGATCATGTTTGGATTTAGATTTTTGAACCATTTAATAAATAAGTCAAATTTGGGTTGACAATTTTTTAATCTATCACAAATCCAATCCGACCCATATCTTGCCCAATCAAATCTTTCCTAACCCAATCCAATTTGCCACCCTATCTATGATGAGTATACTGAGCACGACACTTTGGACCTTAGATGTATTGTGGACTAAAAATACTGATGGTTAAAAACTGGTGAGAGAGAATGGGAGGTTTGGATGCGACCAGGACAGATAAACATGAATCTAACAACTTTTGATGGCTGGCAAGTCTCTGAAATTTAGGGTGTCAAATGCTAAATGGTTTTTTTAAATTTTTCATGGACATGTGTAGACGTGCTAAACTAAAATTAGCAGTAGCAAACTTTGAGATTTATGCTCCATAGAAAATGAAAGTAGACTGCTAGTAAAAGTTGAGAGAAAAGGAGAGCGATCCACTCGCACTATGAATTTTGTGGATCTTAATACATGAAGATGCACCACCCGAAGACTTGAAGATTTTTTGGTAATTAGAAACCGCTTCAAGTATTTTTGAGAGGGATAAAGAGAGACTTACCCATATTATAGTTATTAAGTCCAAAAAGTTGGGATGCACCATACAAGATTAAGACATTTATTTTTCAAATGCTCCTTTGCTAAGAGCTTGTGGACTACCATTAAGCTTCAGCTCAAGTTGAGAGGCAAACCATCCTCCAATCACCTTTGGACAGTATGGATGAAGAATAACAAGACAAGGATTTGCAACAAGAGGAGAAATCTACTGTTGGCTGCTGTATGTTGGTTAATTTGGAGAGAGAAACTCATGGATATTCTTGAACAAGAATAGTTCGATTTGTTCTGTTCTTATCAATGCTCTGGAGAGCTTCCGTGTATGGGATAATCTCTACTCTTGCTCTGCAAAGAATGGAGATGACCACTCAGCACCTTGGGACTGATTGAAATCTCTAACTGAATCAAGAAGCAACTAACGTAGTCATGGTTGGTCGTATTTTGTGTTCTCTTTTCTGTACTTCTTCTTGGCTATCCTGTTTTCTCCCAAATGGTATGGGAGCTTGGTCTATAATTTACTCTCTCTGTACATTTGTTGATATCTAATAAAAAGGGATAGCTCCCAGCTACCTCCTGTTCATTTCAAAAAAAGACTAGGACACTATATCTTTGGCTTTTAAACAAGAAGTATGACTATTGGGATAACTTCCACTTTCCAAAACTGCTAGTGTAATAAGAAAACTCCTTTACCATTTGGGATGGCAGTGGAGAAAGAAGCTTTTATCTCTGAACTAGTTCCTTATGCGGAGTCACAATTTGGGATTTCAATAGTCCCAACTTCATCTGAAGGGAGGCAATAGATAGGTTATGCAACATCTTCAAGAGGTTCAGACATCTAATTCTAAGTTATAGAAAATTAGATGGAATCCTCCTCTTCAAAAAAAAAAAGGGTTGAATCTTTACAGTGAATAACGGTTATAAGATTCTAAGTTTAATGGAACCAAATATTGATTAGTAGGTAATCTATGGAAAACTCCAACACCGGAACAAATCAAAAACTTTTACCTAGTATTGTACAAACAAAGAATCCTTACAATAGAGAATTTAAGAAAAAGAAATTTTGCCGGGCCCTGAGAATTGTGTTTTCTATAATCTAAAAGAACAGAACATAGGTCATGTTTTTAAAATCATTAGTTCTCTAGGATCCGATGTGGTATTACTTCTGCCTTCTATTTTTGTTTTCAAAATCCAAGAAGAAAAATCCACCAGAATGAGCAATATGCATGTATTATGAAACCCTTTTGTTTTTGCAATTTTTTGCAAAATCTGTAAAGTTTTGGCAGTATAGATCAATTGCTTTCAGAAAAGAGATAGCACAAATTTGGTACAAATGCTATCTTCAATATTGATCTTTATATGTTATTTCATTAATTTGGAGAGAAACGAAAACCAAAAAAAAAAAAAAAATCAAAAATAATATTAAACAACCCTAAATCTTTGTTGTCAACAGCTGCTAGCTCATCTAGTTGGTAAGGTCTCTGGCTAAATAACCATTATTCTTAAAAATGGAAAAACTGTAAAGAAAAATATTTTCAGAGAAAAGCAAAAATGGATTTTATAAGGTTAGAATGGCCTTTCTGATATCTTTATTAATATCAGGTTCCATGTTAATGATTGGTTGAGAGTTGAATCTCAAAAACAGTTGATGAGAATATCTCCTCTTTCGGATGATTTAGGTTTGCCGGACTAGTGTCCCGCTTCATCTTTTCTTTGCTTAATTTTTATTTTTAATTTTTGTTGCTTTTATTTTGAATCTATCTCTCTCATTTTTCTCTTTGCCTGCTACCTCTGTACATTGGAAACTTTTTGTTTCTTCTGTGTAATAGATTAATTTAACCTATGCATTGGCAGCACGAAAGGGAAACTTTAGGTCCCTTTATTTATTTATTTATTTATATTTATTCATAGATCTCCGGAGGTTGGAAACGGTGGTCATGGTCTACAACACGATCCTTTCAGAACGAGACAAAGCAAGGCGTGGACATTGTCGAAGCCGTTTTCATGCCATCATTTTTCTCTTCCAACCTTCACCACCGTCCACCCATGTGCTTAGACCTTATCGTTAATAAAGAAAAGTGAAATAGTTTCGTCTCTACTCGCTTTGTCCGTGTGTGTGTGTGTGTGTGTGAGAGAGAGAGAGAGAGAGTTTCTCTTACCTCTGGGAGAGCCTTTCTTTGAAGGTGTGACGATATACTGGATTCCAGCGCACGGATTGGTTGAGAACCCAGTAGAAACCGAACCAGAGCTCAGCTCCAAAGAGCGCCAACCATATCCACCTCCCTTCTTCTCCAAGCTTGGGGATGTGGATAGCTCTGTACACCCAGATTAAACACGTCCCAACGAACACAGAGCAAGCATAGAGTTTATACCAAAACCTTCCCTTTCCTCCCTTGGTCTCAAACAGAGGACCCTCACCTCCTCCTCCCATCTCTCTTTCTCCCTCCCCCCTCCCTCCCTTACTCTCCGGGTATACGTGTGTTTCTATATATGGTTCAATGGAGAAACCACCGACTTCACGGCTCGCGCTCCCTGTCCCGCTGTCGGCGCTGCTTCTTGGTACCCTATCCTTCGTCAAAAATATATAGCGACAAAGGGCCGACGTGGACCCGGGTTCGCGCGAAAGGAAAGGTCCGCCTTCCTTCGTGCGAATCAACCGTTGGATCACTCACCGCACGGACCTCAAAGCGCTCCGAGCTCCATCATCCGTTACCTGCACAGATCATAAAGTGACCATGGATGATCCAACGGCATTGCTATTATACTCCTTCATAACATCTTTATAAAAAATCAGAAAGGAATCTAAGCTATCAGTTTTTAATATATTTTACTGTCAACAAGTTACCAGCTTGTTGCCACCAGCTTCATTTTTTAAAAAAAATAAAATTATTTTATTATTTTCTGTTTTGAATTGGTCGTTCCTTACTCAGTGCTTCAAAAAAGTTTACATACATTTAAATCTTAACAGGATCTTTGCTCAAAAAGTTTAGTCGATGGTCATGAGAAGGTTTGGAACAATCTGCTATCTTTTTTTTTTTTGGTAAAATATGAACTTCATTTAACCCAAAATAATGCTGTGTGGCTTAATTACAAGTAATGCCGGTAATACACATACAAAAGGACTGGCCAAATAGGAAGATAAGCATACAAAATACACAGTAAATAGATTCTGTTTCTTGTGATTGGAACAAAAATTGGAGAGCAACAAAAGTTAGACAGCAACATAATGTACAAAAAGAAACAACACCTGACTCTGGATGAATCTGCAGCAGGTAGGCAAAAACTCCGAAGCAGCAAAAGAAGAGATTGATACATTCATGTTGTGCAGAAGGATGTATTATGATAACTCCAAGACTTTGATGTAAGTATACCATGATAGAAATACAAGCAAATAAACAATCTGCTATCTTTGGTTGGAGCCATCTCTTCATGTTAATGTCAGAATTATGATCTGTATTTCAGCTTATGCCTATATTCCGGCTTGCTCTTCTTTTTTTTTTTTTTTTTTTTGATAAAATGGCAGGTTATACCACCCTCATATTAATTGCTGAAGTGTATTTACAAGTGGGGAAGGGATGGATTGAGCTAAGAATGCTTGAATCCATGCCCAATCGAAAAGATAAAGGACACAAGTCACTGGTTTTTACAGATTTTCAGACTATGAGCTTACTAGTTTGCTGTATTGGTTTTTAGACAGATTTTTAGACTATGACTTTAGATACATGCATTCAGAGTCAGGCATTCAGAGATAGGTTTTTCAGAAACTATTTAATAGATCCGTGGTACTGAAAAGCACTTGACTTAGCTAACTCTTGGACTCAAACAGGAAGTGTTTGTTGGATGAATTCCCTCTGTGATGGCAACCTCCATCAGCATTTAGATAGTGAATGAGACCGCATAACAATTTGATGTTGCTGCTTACTTGAAACATTCACTACGCTAAGCAGTCCATCCAAGCTTAAAGATATGGTCAGATTAAGAGCCGATCTTCTTACTTTGTCATTCAGGAATTTTAAAAAATGGCTCTAGAGAGTAAATTAGCTTCTCTAGCAGCATCCGATTCTGCATTTCTGCAGCCCTTAAGCAGTCTCTAAGCAGCGCCATTCCTACTTCCATAGTCTTTCTGGAAGAATTAGCTTCAAAACAAAAAATCTTTCTATCCCTTACCTTCCACAAATACCACAACACTGCTGAAACTAAACAACATATTGCCGGCTTTGGGATTTGTTTGCCGAGTTTGTCTTTCCATACTCCCAAGAGATCTTAGATGTTATGCGGTGGTGAAGGCATTGAGAGCCTTAGAGTGATCACATTCCAGATCTGCGTGGAGTATTGGCATGCTATGAAAAGATGGTCAACACTTTCTTCTATAGAACTACAGAGAGGGCAGTGCTGAGGTGAAGAAAATTTTCTCTTTCGAAGGTTGTCCGCTGTGAGTAGTCTATTATGGAATGCAAGCCACATGAAGACCTTAATTCTAGCAGGTATTGGTGATGACCAAATGCTCATAGGAAACTTTGAAATCACGCCACTATGGATGAAGAAGTTGAAGGCACTGCGAACTGAGTAAATACTATTAGCGCTCCATCTCCATCGAATAACGTTCTCTTCTGTTGTTGGTTGAACAGTTGCTAGAAGAGCTTGCAGTTGGTGAAATTCTTTTTTAGCTACTAAATTAAGAGGGTTATGGAAGTTACCTTGCCTATCTGGGGATTGTAGAAGCTCATGAACAGAGATGTTTTGAGTGTGCGAAATCCTGAAAGATTTGGAAATAAATCTGGCAAACAATTTTCTATATACCCACGATCAGACCAAAGCAATGTCCGCTTCCCATCCCCAATTATGCTTTTAATGTAAGCATTGAATAAAGGACGAACCTTAGCAACACTTTTCCATACTTGAGATGCTTGCAAAGATCGTGGTATGGGCTCATTCTGGTCAATTCTATCTCTATAATGCTCATTATAAATGAGCATTCTCCATGTTTCTAGAGGTTCATTCGCATATCTCCACCATCTTTTAAGGAGGCATTTATTGTGGAGGCTTAAATTCAAGATTCCCAATCCTCCATATCTTTTTAGTTTGCAAATAGTATCCCAGCTTGCCAAGCAATGACCTCTTTTGCATTGCTTATCACCTCTCCATAAAAATTTCCTTCTTCATTTATCAATAGTATTGATCACAGATGTGGGGAGGAGGTAGGTTGACATCCAATATGTAGGCAACGCAGACAATACTAAGTTTACCAAGGCTAATCGGCCTCCGAGAGATAGCTATTTATCCTTCCATGCTGACAACTTCTTATCAATCTTCTCTGTTAAGAAGCTCCAATCGGATGCTTTCAGAGGAGTTGTAGACAATGGAAAGCCAAGGTATGAGGTTGGCATTGTGGCTGGTTTACATCCTAGCATCATTGTATAATGTTTGATGGGATCCTGCAGCAGTTCAATGGCATATAATGCACTCTTGTCAAAATTAATTTTTAACCCAGATAGAATTTCAAAGGTATATAACATGAACTTGAGATGCTGGATATGTTGATAATTAGCATCGCTCAAAATGATCGTGTCATTAGCATACTGGAGGCAAGTAATGTTGCCAGTGATGGAAGGCGATCCATGCCAGTAACAAGGCCATTTCTCACTGCTAATCTGAGGATCTGGTTTAGAACATCAGTAACTAAGATGAAAAAAAAGAGGGACAGTGGATCTCCCTGTTTTAGACCCTGTTGTGTTTTGATCCGCCTTGTCAGATTGCCGTTTAGGGGGAGTGCCACCTTATTGGTTGTGATTGTACATTCAGCCCACTTGCACCACCTATCACTGAACCCTCTTGCCTTTAAGATAGCAAGGAGGAAAGGTCAGCTCACCATGTCAAAAGCTTTCTCAAAGTCTAGCTTAAGCAATACCCCTGAGGCTTTTATTCTCCGATTGTGAGAGATGATCTCTGCCACTGTTAAGAAACTATCACTTATTTGGCGCCCTTTTATAAAGGTAGCCTGGTCATCTGATATGACGTTACTATAGAGTTTAAGATAGACGAATGCCAAGTACTTTAAATAGGATCTTGAGTACTCCATTCATCAAACTAATTGGCCGGAAGTCACGTATGGTTTTACATTCTTGCTTCTTAGGAATAAGCGATATAAAAGTGTAATTCAATCTGGATATGTCTGTGTTGCCGGCATGAAACTGATTGAAGAACTTACAGATGTCACTCTTAATTAGATCCCAAAATGTCTGATAAAACTCACTGGGGTATCCATCCGGGCCTAGTGCTTTTCTTTTGGGTAGACTAAAGACTGCGTTGCTGATTTCCTTTTCTGTAAATGGCCTATCCAATGATTCCATTTCCTACAGTTGATTTAGGTAAAGTAACTTCCAATCTGCTGACAAACTTGTTTTGTTTGTTTTACCAAAGAGTTTTGAATAGTATGCAAGGAATGCATCTTCAATGCCTTTGGGTTCAGTAGTCAATACTCCCCCATGTTCGATGCTTGCAATAAAGTTCTTTCGTCGTCTTCCACTAGCAAATGCATGAAAAAATTGTGTTTTGATATCCCTACTGAAGCCAGTTAACATGTGCTCTTTGTTTCCATAAAGCTTCTTCTTCCTGTAGAATACTTTCTAATTGCTCCCTGAGCACTCTCCTTTTGCATTGTGCCTCCATTGACAAGCATCTGATCTCTTCTTGTGAATCAAGTTCGGAAATTTGCTTTTTGATTTGAGTTTTCCTCACCAAGATATTTCCATTTGTGAGTCGGTTCCAAGTCTTAAGCTTACTCCTTAAGAATCCCAGCTTCATGACTAGGTTGGTTGATGCATCAGGGGAGCTAGGTGCTGCCTTCCACCATGCGCCTATTAGTTCTTTAAGATCATGCTTCAATAGCCAAAATAGTTCAAAGCGAAACAGTTTCCTGCATGGTGGGTGCTTATAAAATTCCAGCTTGAGAGGAAGGTGATCAGAGGTAGTCTTGGGGAGCCGCATAAGCATCGCCAGCGGGAACCGCTCGATCCAATCTATAGTGACCAAACACCTGTCAAGTTTAGTCAGAGTGGGTGAATCCCGGTGATTTGACCAGGTGAAGGAGCGTTGGTTTAGCTTCAGTTCAATCAGCTGGTGATGATCCATGAAGAGGTTGAACTCTTCGGAGATGGAGGTGCTGATACCATTTCTTTTTCTTTCATTCAAAAATTGAATTGCGTTACAGTCTCCTATCATGATCCATTGTCCCTGCCATTTGTTCTGAATGGTCGCTAATTCTCGAAAAAAATCTGGTTGGTAGCGGTGATCATGTGATACCCAACCCAAAATTCTCCAAGCATGAATCTTAGGGCAAGGAAAACAAAAAAAAATAAAATAGAAAAAAAAAAGAAAAAGAAACGTTGAAGACTCCCGCTGGGAGTCTTCTTCTGTGCGAACCCATCGGAGGGGAAGGTGAATCCAGGAAGGATTTGGCCTCCTCTCCACCCTATAAATCTCCTCCTCCCTCCTCCAAAGCCGGCCACGACGAACATTGGTTTTTCCTCTTCCTTTTCCTTATTTTTTTCCATTGAAGTCATGGATGCCCTTGCTGTGCCCATCCAAAATCTCTGTCAGAGAAGTTATCAGACCCTGAGGTAAGCCCCGACTCTCCTTTCTCTCTTTCTTCCCCTCCTTTTCAGAGCATCATGCACCCTCGCCGGCCGTCAGATTGGTCGAAAAACCTACAAAAGCATAAGAGCCCTATTTTTCTTGTTCGACCGAGCCCCCTCTTCCTTGTTTCCAACCATCGGTGGCGTTGCCCGTAGTGCCACACCCCTAAAACATGACCCCCACCTCTACATTTGTCTTTCCTGAGGATCATGGCCATCGGTGATTAGCCGATGATCGAAGAAATTTCAAGGAAAGGGGCGGATCTCCTGTTTTTAATGATTTTCTTCACCAGTTGATCCTCGTCATCGGTTGTCTTCTGTCCCATCATCGTTGGCCGTTTGCTGCCGCTGCCCGCTGCTGGTCTTCTGGCCAAGAACCACCAGCACCCACCCATATTCCTCCCTATTCGGCCAAAGAAAGAAAGAAAGAAGGAAAAGGAAGAAAAAGAAAAGAAAAGAAAAGAAAAAAAAAAGAGAAGGAGAACTCTCTCTCACTTATCTCTCTCTCCTTCTCTCTCTACTCCCTCTTTCTCTCTCTACTAATCCATGGGCCCCAATATAAATCTAAGACGATCTTTTTAAAAAGGATTCGGACTTGCTTTGATATCCATGCAGTTTGTCGATTTTAGTCCGATCCTTACTATATATTTATAGATCTGATCACCATTAACCCCTATGGAGTCATCATGACATGGCCCTCGATGATCTTGATTATAGATTCCTCTTTTGAGAAATATGAAAATTATCTCTCCACTTTCTCTCTCTTCACCTACTTTCTCTCTCTAAGAAGATTTATGGATCCTATACCGAGTCATGTCTTTCTCTTCTAAGAATCCACGTTGACTCCGACAAGATGATCTGAAAATACTTTGATATTTATGCATCATGTCAAATCCATGCTAGACCTGTCTAGTATCTTTGAAACCTACTATTGATAAACTTCATTGATCGATCTTGATCTTGATCTAATCTATACTCCATGATTTCTTGATCAAAGTTGCTTAGATCAGATCCTCAGCTAGGAGGCCATGAATTATTCTGATGTTCGGACAACTTATCAGACCGACTATCCGATCAAAGATCTCTTTTTTTAATTTTATTGAACTCATTGAAAAAAAATTGATTATGATTTAATATTTTAAATAGAATTATTTAATTCATTTAAAGAAGACTAAAGATCTAGGATGATTGAGGTAAGTGGATCTTACGTTCCTTATATATTTTTAAATAACTATATTTTCTATGCAAAAAATTATTGTTGATGAAATTATATTTTTTATAAAATAAAGATCAGTATATGTGATATGAAAAAAGTATGTTTTATTATGAGCATTAATTTCATGAATATGTCTTATGAAAATAGTATGGTTATGAAGTATGAATGTTATAATTTTTTTATCTATGTATATGTATGTTTTAAGAAAAATATATAAAGATTTCAAAGACTCTCAAATAGCTATGAATGAATCTCTATGAAAAGGTCGACATCCGAAGCTAGCATCCATATGAAGTATGGCCCCGCCAATAGGTATAAAGTTGGTACATTAAATAAGAACTCTATCGATTAATCTATGAGCAATATTTTCAAATATGACACGAATATATGACAAAAATAATTTATGATTCATATTTATGAAATATTCATAATTTATGCAAGTATGATTTAATTTATAACTTATTTTATTATAAGCTCTATGAAATACTTATTTTTATAATATCTGTTACTTTTTAAATATTATATTATTATAAAAAAATTTATACTTGAATCGATAAGAAAGTATAAATTCTACTTACTGGATTAGTGTAGCTCATATTTTTTTTTGTACAAAAAAATAAGGTTAGGACCAATGAAGGGATCCAGTCTTGGAGATCAGCATAGCAAGCTTAAAAATTTTATTACAGAAGTTTAGTTTATTTTATGATTATAGACTTGTAGTTTTTTAATTATGAATTTTGAAACTTGGGTTGTATTTGATTATGGATTTAGATACTCTGAACTAAATTTGGTTTAATTATATGATGAATAATGAAATTTAATTTTTTATTATATTTTATTTATAATGAATTTTAGATGACTATGATGGATAGGCTTCGTATTATCGTGTGCTATAACTGTTAGGATTTGATACTTTGAGATTCGATCCATATTAAGCCCACAGCAAAGTTTGCGATAAAAAATGGAGTCCAACAAGATCAAGATCACCCAAAACGGACCTCGGACGATGAAGATACGTGCTTTTGAAGTCGGCATGAGTCCCGAGGCGATGGAGGAACGTCGGCGACCGACAGAGCGGCGGTGGTATGGTCGCAGGCGGTGGAGGGCAGCCCAGGTTGGGCCAATGCGCGGGGCGTGCGGCCCAAGCGTGTGTGCGGGGTGCGGTTCGGGCCCAAGTGCGGGCGCAGCCCAGGCCCGTGCGCGTGGGCCAGCCGAGGCCCAGGCGCTGCGCCTGGGCCTG
Source organism: Elaeis guineensis (assembly GCF_000442705.2). Taxonomy (NCBI): domain Eukaryota; kingdom Viridiplantae; phylum Streptophyta; class Magnoliopsida; order Arecales; family Arecaceae; genus Elaeis; species Elaeis guineensis. Next base: position 165,735,333 of record NC_025993.2, on the reverse strand, counting down.
TACCCCGATCCACGGTGGACTGGACGGTCCATGGCGGACCACGTGGACTGCGCAGGCATTTTCCAGCCATTTCGTGTGTTCCACGATACTATTTCATGGATCGATCGTGATCGGACGGCCTAGGAAGCTTCCAGTCTTGATCTAATGGCTTGGGACTTGATCTGGGGTTCGTTTGGGCCCGATTAGGATTCCTAATCCTAATCTAACATATGTTTAAGGCCTTTAAAAGGGCTTGCACAGGAACAGAAAGATGTGTGGTCTGTTTTTTTTGTCGTGGACGCACTGTACGAAATCCGAGGAAGAGAGAGAACCACACCGCTGAGAGAGAAGGAGCAGGAGGCTCCTGAACAGCAGACGTCGGTCACTTCAGGGGTTCAGAGGGATCTTCTAAGAGAGAGAGCTTTTGTGGGGGAGACTTTAGGAGAGAGAAATTGGATGTACAAGGGTTGAGGGAGAGATCTCCTCTTGTAAATTTTTTTTTTCATAGTGAAGTTTGCATACCCCGTGGAGGTGAGCCCTTTTGTGGCGATCCACATATTTTGATTGTTTTTGTTTTATTTCTTCTTTCTTTCTGCTGCATCGTGTGGTACTGAAAAGGTCTTGGGAGGTGGTGTCCTGACCAGACATCCACCTAACAAGTGGTATCAGAGCAAGGCGGTACAAAGATGAAGATTGCAGCGATGATGAGCAAGACTGAAGATGGAGAAGATAGGATCAATCAAGATGGAGATCAACAAATTTGATGGTAAGAGTAATTTCTCCTTGTGACAGACAAGGGTGAAGGACATGCTCATCCAATAGGAGTTGATCGATGCTCTCTTATGCGATGAGAAGCCGACCACCATTGAGGTACAGGATTGAAAATGACTACAGATGCAGACGGTGAGTACCATCCGTATGTACTGAGCGAGACTTCTCCGATGGTGCTGTGGTCGAAGCTCGAGGAGTTGTACATGGCGAAGTCTCTCACCAACACTCTTTTCCTCTAGAGGCAGTTTTACCAGCTGTGGATGGCTGAGGGACAGAGCATGCAAGAGCATCTCAGCCACTTCCAGAAGTTTCTCACCGACCTCCTCAGCGTTGGCGAGAATGTTGAGGAGAAGATCAGGGTGCTGGTTTTGCTAGCGTCGCTTCTACCTTTGTACGAGTCCTTGTTGACTGCTCTTCTAGTGAAAAAGAGCACCATCAAGATGGACGCGGTCACCATGGTGATACTCCAGAATGATGTTCTCAGGAGGGAGAATCCAGCTTCGAGCTCAGGTGGTGGTAGTTCAGCTTTGATGGTTTCTAGAAGAGCAGGAGGTGGTAGACGAAGCGACAGGAGACCACGACGAGGGCAGTCCAAGTCTAAGAGGGACTTGAGCAAAATCAGGTGTTATCGGTGTGAGGAGTTGGGGCATCTAGCCAGAGATTGCCCTCAACTCAAAAATCGGACGGTGGCTGCTGTAGCGACAGCCGACAGCGATTCAGATGGAGATGTCCTGGAGATATTTGACGAGGTATCTACTTCTTTCTAGCAGTGGATATTAGATTCTGCATGTCCCTATCATGTATGTTACAGAGAGGAGCAGTTTGACTCTCTGGAGAACAATGAGGGCACTGTATATCTGTTGGATGGATCAAGCTATGCAATCAGAGGCATCGAGACGGTCAGCTGGAGGATACATGATGGTGCAGTGAGGAGATTGGGAGAGGTCCGATACATACCTGATTTCAGGCAGAGTCTTATCTTATTTAACAGATTGAATTTGAGAGGCTACAGGACGATAGCTGGTGGAGGAATCCTGAAGGTGCTATGCGGCGATAGGATTGTGCTGGAGGGGAAGAAGGGGAGCAGAGGACATTATTACCTGGCAGGGAGCCCAGTGTGAGGTGGAGCTTCAGGAGTCAGGAGGAGCCTAGAGCGAGGTGGAGCTCCAGATGGAGGTGGATCGGGCACGAGACAGGAGACTCGGAAGGACAAGAGGCAACATCGCAGGTGAGATTCCTATTGCCGCAGGATGATGCCCTGAGTAGGTCTCAGATCAGGAGAAGCACAGCATATGACGGAAATGGGATCGAGTGGCCTGGCTCGACTCCCATGTTTGTCCATCTATGATCAGCAGCCGATTGCCCCAAGGCATGGGGGTGAGGAGATTCAGAAGCTCTCGAAGTTAGGAGGAGGTCGAATATCGAGTTGAGATGGAGATTATTAGAATTTGATGCCTTAAGATTTGATCTATATTGAGCCCACAGCGAGGTTCACGATGAAAAATGGAGTCCAACGAGTTCAAGATCACTCAAAACGGATCTCAGACGGTGAAGATACGTATTTTTGAAGTCAGCACGAGACCCGAGGCCCAGGCGAGCAGGCGGCCCAGCCCATGTGCGAGCACGCGGGGCGTGGCCCTAGCCCAGGCGCCCGGTGCTGGCGCAACCCAGGCCCGCGCGCGTGGGCCAGCCTAGGCCCAGGCGCTGCGCTTGGGCCTGTACCCCGATGGATCGGACGGTCCATGGCAGACCACGTGGACCGCGCGGGTGTTTTGCGCAGTCTACGGCACTATTCCGTGGACCGATCACGATCGGACGGCCCAAGGAGCTTTCGATCTTGATCCATTGGCTTGGGGCTTAATCTGGGGTTTGTTTGGGCCCGATTAGGATTCCTAATCCTAATCTAACATATGTTTAAGGCCTTTAAAAGGGCCTGCACAGGAACAAAAAGATGTGTGGTCTGTTTTCTTTGCCGTGGACACGCCGTACGGAACTCGAGGAAGAAAGTGAACTGCACTACTGAGAGAGAAGGAGCAAGAGGCTCCTGGACAGCGGACGTCGGTCACTTCAGGGGTTCAGAGGGGTCTTCCAAGAGAGAGAGCTTTTGTGAGGAAGAACTTCAGGAGAGAAAAATTGGGTGTACAAGGATTGAGGAAGAGATCTCTTCTTGTAAAATTTGTTTTTCATAGTGAAGTTTGTATGTCCCGTGGAGGTGAGCCCTTTTGTGGCTGATCCACATATTTTGATTGTTTTTATTTTTTATTTTTTTCTTTCCGCTGCATCGCGTGGTACTGAAAAGGTCCGGAGAGGTGGTGTCCTAGCCAGACATCCACCCAACAATAACCCTCGGTAGTATGACTGTGCTATATCTCAGATTTGGAACGTGGCATATTAGTTGGCCCATATACATTTGTTAACAACCATTGTACTTGATTTGCAGGAAACTGCCGAAGATGATGCAGTGTACTAAGAGAATATTCACCTTGAAGGAAATTCAGACCTTCCACCAAGGAAGAGTTCCAAACAGTTAGAAGACCACCAGATGAGCCTTTTGCATTAACCACACTCCAGTCATCAAAGTATTTGCCACATGAGCTAGCAACATATGCATTGGTTGTGTCACTAAGCTTGGTTTTCTGGAAGCAAACAATCGCACAATTGGCATCAGTTATTGTTTCTTTAACTATTCTTAGCTTAGAGGCCTGATCTAGGCCTCTAACATTCCAAAATAACAAGCTCATGTTGTCTTAACGAGAAACCTCCTGCTCTTCCTACTAGAACACTGCCATATATATATATATAACCGTATTGCATCCAAGAAGTTTTCCAAAACGTGATGGGTTGATATCCCCACCACTCGATACCAGAGATGTTTAATGTATATATAGAGTAGTGAAGTCATATCTTTAAGTTGCAATTGGAAGCTGCTAATCATTTTCATTCTAGGATAGGCGGATGAGTAGAAGTTGGCAGTGGTCATCAGCCACTGTTGGTGGCCACTGCTAAACCACATCTTTGAATTTCCATCTCCTTGCGTTTATCAATATCCGAAGAGTCAGTGTCATGGAAGAGTATACCTCCTTTTCTTCTCAAGGCTTGAACTTTAGCCATTGTGAGTGAATTAAGGAAGAGAATGTCATCAGGCCTAAGGTCTGCTTCAATCATTCTAAGGGTTTTAACCTTTTTTGCCCGGATTCTGGTGCTCCATTTAAGTGATCCAGTGGAGATATCTTTTGAGCGTCGTGTGCCAGTGCTAGGAGATGTTGGTGCATTCGCTTGCTCTTCTTCTTAGCCTCTGTCCATTTTAGATTTTCGTTGGAATTCAAATGCAAGTATTCAGAGGGTGTTTGGTTCGTAACTGAAATCGAAATAGAAATAAAAATCGGAATGGTTTGAAATCAGAATCGGAATGACCAAATCCTTAAAAGCATTTGGTTCGTGATCGGAATCAGAATCGGAATCGGAATTGAAATGAAAATTTGAATACATAGAGGAGAGTAGAGATTGAGAGGGTGTTTGGTTGGAGGGAGTGGGGGTCTGAAATCAAAATCGGAATCGAAATAGATGGCTCTCATTCCAACTGTTTGGTTGGAAGGAGTTCCATTCCGATTTCGATTCTAAGGTAGAATGAAAATGGCTCAATCTATATACAACTCAATCCCCACTCTTTTCTATGGATTCAAATTTTCATTCTGATTCCGATTCCGATTCCGATCATGAACCAAACGCTTCGGAGGATTTGACCATTTCGATTCTGATTCTAAGCCATTCTGATTTTCATTCCCATTTCGAATTTGGTTACGAATCAAACACCCTTGAGTTCTGTATAGATTGAGCCATTCCCATTCCATTCTAGAATCAGAATCAGAATGGGGCTCCTCCCAACCAAACGGTTGGAATGGGAGTTATCCATTCTGATTTCGATTCCAGACCCCCACTCCTCTCAATCAAACACCCCGTTAATCTTCTTTTTGATCTTAGATATCTTAAAAGATGGTTTGATTTTTTTTTTTTTTTTTAAAAGGACCTTATTTCACTTTTTCCTTCATATACATTCTGTAGTTATTCTGTTCAATAAAACAGTTCATCTGCTTCCCTTTTCATCAAGGGAAAAAAAAAATGGTGGAGTGCTCCGATTTGGTGTTGGATCTGTGGACGGCAGTGGTGGGGACGGTCGGATAAAAGTAATGTACGACTCCGAAAAGGACGGCATGCTTAAAAAAACAGAAAACTTGGTTTTTGTCTAACCATAGCCAAAAAGATGGTATACTTGAACAGAAACTTCACCGCTCAAAAAAACTCGGAGAAAATGAAAATTATTCTTTATCCTGACATACGCTACATAGACAGAAAAAAAGGGGTTATAACAACACTCGACACTCACCATATTCTATACGTGTTCTTCCATCATTTTGTATGCAACCGGGTGTCGTCTTCCTTTTTTGTGGAGAAGTCTTGAGATAGAGTGGGAGCTAGTAGGCGGTGGCTGGAGAAGAGACAAGGACCATTGGACGAAACAGCCTGGATAATGTAATAATACATCATTAAAGAACAGGGCGTCAAACACTTGGAATTTTGTTCGACAGGAGAATCCAAAGCCCAGTCATGCATCATACAACTTCAGAAGCAATTGGGAAAGAACTAAAAGTTTAAAGAACATTAGCAACGATGTTATTATCAACATTAACAGCAATGTTCTTAGAAATACGAGAAAGTTGGAACGACACAAAGAAGATAAGTATGACCTTTGCTCGAGGATGACATGCGCAAATTTAAAAATGGCCCTTGTCTTGCAGAAAGAAAAAAGTAAGAAAAGTCCCGTGGGTAAATCAATGTAGATACAGGGCTGATCACAACATATAAATTAACTCATTCCAGACTAACCTGCGAATAATTTCACTAGTAGTTTGTGGATCAGGTAGCCATGACCTTGGTCCAAGAAGACTTGTGCCTTCATATTTGTCTAGATATTTGACGTCTACCACGTTCTTCAGTTTTTGGCTCAGTGGTAGATAATTTTCTGCACGAATTATTTACAGATGGCTATGTACATTAGTGATTGTATCTTTGGCAGCAATTAATAAGTCATCTGGTTGGTCTCTAAACAAAAGGCAGTGCAGAAGAAAAGAGCAGAAGGAAGACAATTAAGTGGTCAGGTGCTTCTTGTTGAACCAGCCAGAGCAGAAGGAACAGGGGTCTGAAAAGTGATTCAGCCGTTGAACCATCAAATTGTGAAAAAATTTCATCTTCTGAAAACAATCGGCTGCTGAACCAGCCAGTGTAGAGGAAAAACAACAGGAAGATTGGTTCCAGAAATCCTTGAAAGGAGGAATATCAGGTAAAGAGCTCGGTCAGTATGCCAGATAACCTCCAGGTAGCATCTGTAGGCAATTTTAAACCTCTTTTCAGGTTGAAACTGTGGTAAGTGTAGGTATGCCTCAAGTGTAGAATAAGTTTTAGGTATGCCTTTTTTTATTTTTTATATTTTTTTAAGGTGTAGGTATGCCTCAAGGGTAGAATAAGTTTTAGGTATGCCTTTTTTTATTTTTTATTTTTTTTTTAAGGTGTAGGTATGCCTCAAGTGTAGAATAAGTTTTAGGTATGACCCCCCCACCGCGCGCGCCCCCCCCCCCCCACCCCACAAAACCTTTTTTTTTTTTTGATAAAGTGCCCCTTTTTTTCCGATGATAAGGGGAGCAAAACATGCTAAAATTATTAATAATTGCAGAGAAGAGTACGAGGAGGGTATTAGGAAAAGGAAAGAGTTGACTACATAGGGAAACAAATTCTGATGTCAGATAATTGAGCTCCTACCCACTCACACAGAAAAATTTCACCCTTGCTGTTGAGTATCGGCTCTGTTTGGTAACAAGTTGGTCAGCAAACATGACAAAGCTTTGTGGTTCTTTAGAGATTTACCGTCGCATAAGCTACCTCAGTGGATAAACCATTTGACGCGCCCTGTGAAGTACTGTGTATGCTTGATTTTCTGTGCAGAAATATTCTCAAGTTTCTTTCCATACATGAGTGCCAATAGATCGCCAATGCCAACCAATCCCATGCACATCTCAATGTCTTTTTAATTTTTCATCTTCTCCATGAGGACCAAAGATCCCGGATATCTGAAGGCCAGCCTCTTAGGTTGAGGTAGGCTTTTATAGGGAACCAAAGACTTCTTACAAAGGAGCATCTCACCAGCAGATATGAGATTGTTTTATTCAGGGTATCATAAGGGCTATATATATCCAGTACCATGACCCAACCTTTGTTTGCTAGTCAGGACCCCCTTGCGTGTAGGAGCAGGACACAAAAGGATTTTAACCTTTTCAGAAACTGTGCTTTCCAAATCATCTTGTTAAATGGCCATAGAACTCCACCATAGTTGATGAATTTATACAATGAAGAGACAGTTAACATCCCGTCGTTGGTAAGCTCCTAAATTGGCATACAACAATTTAAGATCTCATCTAAAAAGATTAGTCGGAAGATATTATTATTTGAATTCCTTGGCCCTGTAAAAATATTTAAGATCTTTCTAGTGAATAACAAATGTGGGATAAATACATGCTTGCATAGATTCTCATATGGCATATCCGCAATTCTTGATGCTCTCATTAGCTCTAGAAGTTGGAGAAGATTTTCTTCCTTCTTTGCTTGGAGGAATAGGGGTCCGTGAAATTTGATATTCCAAATTTGCCATCTCCAACCCGAATGATTGGCCCCCCGAGGAGTTTCTTTGCACTGCTTGCTCATGAAATTCATGAAAGAGAGAAGACAGAGGTATACTGCCCACCCAAGAATCTTCTCATAGTCTTATGTTGACACCATTTCCAAGTTTGAAAGAAGTGCAATTCCAAAAAACCTGCAATCTTTGCAAATATCTTCCCAAATTGGTGATGCCTTGTATATGGAAGGAAGTGTAGATCACCCATTTGTTACCAAACAAGCATTCAGATGGCTCCTTTCGAGGCATTATATGGAAGGAAGTGTAGATTGCCCATTTGTTGGGATGAGGTGGGAGAAAGAAAACTATTGGGACCAGAAATAGTGCAATAGACGGTGAAAAAAGTACACATGATCCAAGAATGGCTTCGTACAGCTTAGAGCAGGTAAAAGAGTTATGCTGATAATAGAAGAAGGGAGCTGGAATTTCAAGTAGGCGATCATGTTTTCTGAGAGTTTCTCCTACTAAAGGTATCATGAGATTTGGAGTTCGTGGTAAGTTGAGTCCAAAGTATATAGGCCCTTTTGAAATTTTAGACAGGATTGGAGAGGTTGCATATCGGTTAGCATTACCGTTGGCCTTATCTGATATACATAATGTGTTTCATGTATCAATGTTGAGAAAGTATATTCTAAATCCAAGTCATGTGGTGAGTTATGAACCTTTGCATCTTCAGAAGGATCTGACTTATGAAGAATATCCAGTACGGATTGTTGACAAGAAAGATCAAATGTTACGACATCGAAATATTCCTTATGTAAAGATCCAATGGAGCAATCATAGTGAGAGAGAGGCTACATGGGAACTCGAGATAGAAATGAAGGTCAAGTATCCACAACTCTTCGAAAACTCAGGTATGCAAATTTCGAGGACGAAATTATTTTTTAAGGAGGGGAGATTGTGACTGTCACGCCTTGAACCCAACACCCGGGTCGGATACGTGATGGCCGCACACTCCTTAGAGCAAGCCCTAAAGAATATACAAGGCCAAATTAAAGCATTACAACCTTATCAATCATAACAATTAATTTCAATAATAATTCGTAAAATCATGCATAATTACAAATTAAATTTCTTCAATCTTCTGATCAGGTACTATGACACTCTATCTATCCATCTGCTCACCCATAAATCTAAGCCATAGCCAATCATGAACGTCCTGTATCTCTGAGAAGAAAAGAAAGATGAAGGAGTGTGAGCTTTACAGCCCAGTAAGAATTCCCATATCACACCAATATAATAATATAATCAGAAAATAAGAATAAGCAATAAAATATAAAATCTCATGTTCAATGTCCAGAATAATGCAAACATTCATAAATTTTCTGTTTTGTTAAAATAGATGCATCATCATATGTTAACAGGTAAAACACTTTTATTCAACAATTATTTCATGTCTTATCTTTCATTTCTCCTTTCATAATCACATAATTCTTAACAGTTTCTTTCCAGCTCTGGACTATCCAAGTCTATACCTCAGTCATCATTCGGATTGAATCCACTTAAAAAGTCTTTCAAGAATGTCTCAGGATGAGCTCCTGGCCGGCTGTCCCACGTACAAAAGTCCGTGAGAGGCTGTCCTAGGCATAAGCTCCTGGCGGGCTGTCCCAGGCATGAGCTCCTGGCCGGCTGATCCACCTGTAAGCCAGTGGGGGCTGTCCCAGGCATAAGCTCTTGGCGGGCTATTCTACATGACAAGACTAGTCCATACCATATATCTCTTTCTTTTCATTAAATCATTATGTGTTGATTTCATCAAATCAATTCTGACTTGCATTATGATCAATTCAGATATGTCATATCCATATAATCATACCATCAATCTCTGATACATATATATATTGACATACATACTCATGCTCAAAATCAAATAACAGTATCTCAGGTATAATAAATTCATCGATCTCAAATCCGATGATGCAAAATCAATAATGCAAGACCAACAGTAAAATAGCATATATATATAATAGTAATCATGTACAGGGATTCTTACCTTTACCGGTGACTGATCCAAGCACAGAAATCAATGTTCTTCTTTGATTTATAAATTTTTTTAACAAAATATTCTACTCGATATCATTTGCAGATGATCATCTCTTCGTAACCCTGATCAATATAAAAATCATATATGGAGAAAATTACTGATAATCGATCCTAATAACACAGATCGAGGATCTCTCTTAGGATTAACCAAAATTAGGATTTACCTAAGTATCTAGATCCTCCACTGATCCATAAGACTTCTAGAGAGAAAAAATTCATGAAGAGAGAGAAAATTCTAGAGAGAGAAAGTAGAGAGAGAAAGTAGAGAGAGAAATCTTCGTATCCTTTCGATGAGGCACTCATGATCGAGATCATCAGAGGTTCTATCAGGATGACTCAATATGAATCAAATGTTACAATTTCGAATAGGATCGGACTGGAATCAGACCTACCGCACGAATTTCGGAGCAACATTAATTCATCATATTTTTAATTCAAATATATCCTAGGGTCTGTGATGCAATCAGAGAGGAAGAAAAGATCGTAGAGAGACAAAATCCGTAAAGAGAGAGAAAAGTCTAGAGAGAATCTAGAGAGAGAAAATGTAGAGAGAGAAGGTAGAGAGAGGAGAGAGAGAAAATTTTTCTCTCTTCTTCTTTTTTTTTTTTTTTTTTTATTTTATTTTATTTTATTTTATTTTATTTTTATTTTTCTCTTTCTCTTTTTCCTTTTTTTTCTTTTCTTTTTCTTTTTCCTTTTTCTTTTCTTTTTCTTTTTCCTTTTTCTTTTCTTTTCTTTTCTTCTTCTTCTTTCTTCTTCTTTTCTTTTTCCGTGGGTTTATTTGGGCCGAAACAGGGGACCGTGAGGTCCCCTCATTGGTTGGCCAGCCGACGGCGCAGCCGGCACGGGGATGGTCGGCGGTCGAAGGAGAGGTGGTCCGACGGCAAGAGGCGGCGAAACCGATGGTCGACGGTGACCACCGACGATGGAAAAGCGGCAAAAAAAAAAAATTCTTTCGCAACAAAATCCGACGACTCCGATCACCGACGAGCGTGCACATCGGCATGGAAAGGAAGGGGAAGGAGAGAGGAAAGAGGAGAAAGGCTTACCTCCGACTCCGGTGAGGTCTCCGGCGAGTATTTGAGATGAACACGATGATGACATCCGCGGCTTCAACGAAATATTTCGAAAAAAATAAAAGGAGAAATCCGGTGCTCGTCATGGCCAACCTTAGAGGAAAGGAGAGGAGGTTTTTATAGGGTGGAGGGGAGGTCAAATCCCGCTCGGATTCAGCTTCTCTTCCGATGTATTTGAGCGGAAGAAGACTCCCAGCGAGACTCTTCTTCGCTGCCTCCCCTATTTTTTTTTTTAAATCTGGGTTATTACATTTTCCCCTCCTTAAAATAATTTCATCCTTGAAATTAAGTTATGTCGTTCGAGATACCTATTTTCAAAGTATACATTCTTCATGTCATTCACAAACTTACGATAATGTCTCATATATATTATTTATTTCTCATGATCTTGTTATAACAAAAATTATTTGAAATTTCAAACTCATCCCTTCTTATTGATTTCTCAACTTTTTGAAGAACTGTAACATTTTGAACTTGTATTAATATACCACCGTTATTTGTCTAATACATTTCACTCGAAATTCATAATTGTCTCAGACTACCTTTGATAGAAAAATAAATAAAGGTCAAACATCGGCCACTCTTCACAATCATCGATTTCTTTCTTCTCTTGACCTTCCAACAAATTTTATATGTAATCTCTCATCTTAAGAAAACCTCAATCTTCTATATCAGTTCGAGTAACAATATTAAATTATAAAAATATGAGATCTATGTTAGGACTTTCTAAGTTTGAACTAATACCAGAACTATCAAGCTGTAACTTGAGATGTCTAAAATTTCTTGGCATTATCTACAATGAAACAACCTACTAACAAAAATTATCCGACTATGATCAGATTAAAATCATTCTTTATTTATAACTAATGTATTCCATAATATCTTCGAAATCAAAGAATTAATATTTCTAATCAATTTAAACCACCATGCTTTTGCTGCGTACTCTGATTTTAATTCATCAAATTATATAAGTCTATTAAAGATAAAGATATCCTTATATGTTAGATCAATCTAGAATAGATCCAACCTTCAAATTTCATATAAGACTTACGACAAAATTTTAAGTTTCTTTATCTTACTACCTTTGGGTATAGCATATTAAATCTTGATCCACTTTCTATGTTTGAAATTATTGTATAAGTTTCATCACTCTTCAAGAATCCAACATATCTAGAATCAATTGGAGTTAAACCTTAGATTTACCTTACAATCATTTAGATAATTCCTAAATTAATTCTAACTTGACAAACTAGAAGAATTCAAGCCAACATCCTTAAGTAGAGTCAACTTGATTATTTCTTATAGAGCTCTCTTCATCACAACCCTTAATATTAATCGATAAATCCATACAAAATCTTGTCCCTTGTATAAGTCATTCAAAATTTAACACTAACAAGATATCTTAGTTCAATTCAGAAATTTGAACTTTGACTTGAACAATTAGTACACTTCACCATCTTCAACAATCACAAGAAAAATTAAAAAAAAATCTAGTCCAAAGATAGTAATACAAATTATTAAAGGTTTCATCATAACCTGTATATCATACTTTGACAAAATAAATTTTCTTCTTTAATTTAACAACAATATCAAAATACTTTTGATCCACTTAGAAAAATAAACTTTTGACTTGAAATTCAATGCAACTTGAAAGATCAAGGAATCATATTCAGAATATGATATTTTGAGTAACTAAAGATTTCACCAAAATGTGTATCTCATATTCTCATAATAAAATTCAAGTATATTTTTTATTTAAAATTGAGTTTCATATATGATCCTCTTGTAGGTTCAATACTCAAAAATATTTTTCTCTCATATGATGGAATTTCTTCTTAGACCATACTCTAATTAACTTTCTTTTGATAAATCCAAAATTCATAACGCATCAGACAATTATCATTGAAATTAGAAAAGTATCATGATCTTCAATCATATAAGTTTAACATTCCAAAATCATCTAGTATACTCAACATAACTTATCAATATCTCCCACTTCATTCCAAGGTCAACTCTTCTTATATTCAGGCCACCCTACTAATTGAAATCCAAGATATAACTCATCAATTTTATTATAGATAACATATGCCACTTATGCATAAATTTCATCTTAATATCTATTGATTTGAAATCTAAATATTGAATCTTCTCTTTTATATCTATCATGTTCCTCATGATCATAACCTAAGTTCAGATATCACTAGAATTACAATTCTGAATAATTATAACCTTAAACTCAAATACCACTTAAATCATATTTCCTAGTGATCATAACCTAAACTCTAATATCATTCTATCATACCTTTAATGATCAAAATCTTAAACTCCGATATTATCAATCATACTCTAGTGATTATAATCCCAAAATTTTGATCACTTATATGACAATCCCTAGTGACCTTAAACTTGGGCTCTAGTATTGTTCTGTCATATCCTTATCACTTGTATCATTGTCTCCAAATGAACATAACCTAAGCTCTAAGCTCAGATATCACTCTGTCACATCCTATTGATCTTACATAAAGTTTTGATATCACTTCATAATCTTAGTGATCTTAAACCTAAGCTCTGATATTATTCTATCACATCCTAATTATTTATATCGTAATCTCCAATGATTATAACCTAAGCTCTATTATTACTCTGTAATATTTAAATCACTTATATTATAATCCTTAATGATCATAACCTGAGCTCTGATACCATTCTGTCACGCCCCGAACCCAACACCCGGATCGGATACGTGATGGCCGCACACTCTTTAGAGCAAGCCCTAAAGAATATACAAGGCCAAATTAAAGCATTACAACCTTATCAACCATAACAATTAATTTCAATAATAATTCGTAAAACCATGCATAATTACAAATTAAATTTTTTTAATCCTCTGATCAGGTACTATGACACTCTATCTATCCATCTGCTCACCCATAAATCTAAGCCATAGCCAATCATGAACGTCCTGTATCTCTGAGAAGAAAAGAAAGATGAAGGAGTGTGAGCTTTACAGCCCAGTAAGAATTCCCATATCACACCAATATAATAATATAATCAGAAAATAAGAATAAGCAATAAAATATAAAATCTCATGTTCAATGTCCAGAATAATGCAAACATTCATAAATTTTCTATTTTGTTAAAATAGATGCATCATCATATGTTAACAGGTAAAATACTTTTATTCAACAATTATTTCATGTCTTATCTTTCATTTCTCCTTTCATAATCACATAATTCTTAACAGTTTCTTTCCGGTTCTGGACTATCCAAGTCTATACCTCAGTCATCATTTGGATCGAATCCACTTAAAAAGTCTTTCAAGACTGTCCCAGGATGAGCTCCTGACCGGTTGTCCCATGTACGAAAGCCCGTGAGAGGCTGTCCCAGGCATAAGCTCCTGGCGGGCTGTCCCAGGTATGAGCTCCTGGCCGGCTAATCCACCTTAAGCCAGTGGGGGCTGTCCCAGGCATAAGCTCTTGGCGGGCTATTCCATATGACAAGACTAGTCCATACCATATATCTCTTTCTTTTCATTAAATCATTATGTGTTGATTTCATCAAATCAATTTTGACTTGCATTATGATCAATTCAGATATGTCATATCCATATAATCATGCCATCAATCTCTGATACATATATATATTGACATACATACTCATGCTCAAAATCAAATAACAGTATCTCAAGTATAATAAATTCATCGATCTCAAATCCGATGATGCAAAATCAATAATGCAAGACCAACAGTAAAATAGCATATATATATAATAGTGATCATGTACAGGGATTCTTACCTTTACCGGTGACTGATCCAAGCACAGAAATCAATGTTCTTCTTTGATTTATGAATTTCTTTAACAAAATATTCCACTCGATATCATTTGCAGATGATCATCTCTTCGTAACCCTGATCAATATAAAAATCATATATGGAGAAAATTACTGATAATCGATCCTAATAACACAGATCGAGGATCTCTCTTAGGATTAACCAAAATTAGGATTTACCTAAGTATCTAGATCCTTCACTGATCCATAAGACTTCTAGAGAGAGAAAATTCATGAAGAGAGAAAAAATTCTAGAGAGAGAAAGTAGAGAGAGAAAGTGGAGAGAGAAATTTTCGTATCCTTCCGATGAGGCACTCATGATCGAGATCATCAGAGGTCCTATCAGGATGACTCAATATGAATCAAATGTTACAATTTCGAATAGGATCGAACTGGAATCAGACCTACCGCACGAATTTCGGAGCAACCTCAATTCATCATATTTTTAATTCAAATATATCCTAGGGTCTGTGATGCAATTAGAGAGGAAGAAAAGATCCTAGAGAGACAAAATTCGTAAAGAGAGAGAAAAGTCTAGAGAGAATCTAGAGAGAGAAAATGTAGAGAGAGAAGGTAAAAAGAGGAGAGAGAGAGAAAATTTTTCTCTCTTCTTCTTCGTTTTATTTTATTTTATTTTATTTTATTTTTATTTTTCTCTTTCTCTTTTTCCTTTTTTTTTCTTTTCTTTTTCTTTTTCCTTTTTCTTTTCTTTTTCTTTTTCCTTTTTCTTTTCTTTTCTTTTCTTCTTCTTCTTTCTTCTTCTTTTCTTTTCCCGTGGGTTTATTTGGGCCGAAACAGGGGACCGTGAGGTCCCCTCATTGGTTGGCCGGCCGACAGCTCAGCCGGCATGGGGATGGTCGGCGGTCGAAGGAGAGGTGGTCCGACGGCAAGAGGCGGCGAAACCGATGGTCGGTGGTGACCACCGACGACAGAAAAGTGGCAAAAAAGAAAAATTCTTTCGCAACAAAATCCGGCGACTCCGATCGTTGATGAGCGTGCACATCGGCATGGGAAGGAAGGGGAAGGAGAGAGGAAAGAGGAGAAGGGCTTACCTCCGACTTCGGTGAGGTCTCCGGCGAGTATTTGAGATGAACACGATGATGACATCCGCGGCTTCAGCAAAATATTTCGAAAAAAATAAAAGGAGAAATCCGATGCTCGTCGTGGCCAACCTTAGAGGAAAGGAGAGGGGGTTTTTATAGGGTGGAGGGGAGGTCGAATCTCGCTCGGATTCAGCTTCTCTTCCGATGTATTTGAGCGGAAGAAGACTCCCAGCGGGACTCTTCTTCGCTGCCTCCCCTATTTTTTTTTTTTTTAAATTTGGGTTATTACAGTGACGGCCCAAGTTCTTGGGCCTGTAATCCCTTGACAGCCCAACGGAAAAAAAAAAATTATTGGTAGAGGAAGACTCCTAATCGAAGTCTTTTTCCTCTCTATTTTCGATGAAATCAGACTCGAGGAGTCCGACTAGGGTAGAAGACCTTCCCTATAAAGACCCTCTTTCCTCCCTTAGGACCTTACAACAAAATTTCGAAGAAATTAAAGGGATTTGAGGGATATTTTCAAAAGAGTGCCGTGAGCGGTTGATCGGAATAGAGGGGCCGTCGAAGCTATTTTTGGCCATCGGAACAAGGTATGTTCCTTCTCCCTTCTTTTTGAATTGATCCTTCCAGACATCAGCGTGCTTGGAAGCCGGCAAGATACTGGTTCGGGCTCAAACAGGGCACCCTTGTTGTGCTGTTTCTCTCCTTCCGTCGTCGGCAACAGGGATGGGTGGGGTTGCCATCAGGACGGTAGCCTCGCCACAGTCGGAGTTGCCGAGGAGGGTGGCCGAAGATGGCCTACCCTGGCCGTGGGAAGGGGAGGCATTCTGGATGGGGGGTCAGGTTCCCTGTTTTGATCATGGGGAAGAGGAGAAGAAATCTCTTCTCTCTTCTCAAAATAGAATTAAAATATATATATATATAATAAAAAAGATACAGGTAAGGGTTCCGATAAACTCCAATATACAATTTTTTTAAAAAAATTAATTTGGTTAAATTGATTTGTTTGATAAGAGAACAGTTCAACGAGCAGGAGGACAATAAGTAGGATTTTGATTTTCAGATTGTAAGGCTGTGAGTTTGATTTCTCATTGATCGAAGTAAGAATCCTGTATATGATCATCACTATATATGTTATTTGTTCGTTAGTCTTATAATATTGATTTTGCATTACTGGATTTATGATCGATGAGTTTTCTATACTTGAGACACCGATATATGGCTTATATGATTTTTTTTAAATATGAGCATGTTATGAAAAGATTTCTATGATTAATGGTATGAGTCTTATGGATATGACTTATCAATTTCATCATTCTATAATTTAAAATTAATTTGATAAAATTAATAATTAAATAAAAATGATATAGTTTGGACTAGTCTCGACATATGGATCAGTCGGTCAGGAGCTCATGCCTGGGATAGTCCGCCAGGAGCTTATGTCTGGGACAACCCCCACTAGCTTATAGGTGGATCAGCCGGCTAGGAGCTCATGCCTGGGATAGCCCGTCAGGAGCTTATGCCTGGGATAGCCTCTCACAGGCTTTCGTACGTGGGACAGCCGGTCAGGAGCTCATCCTGGGACAGTCTTAAAAGGCTTATATAAAAAGAAAAAAAATTAGATTGGAAAGAGATTAAGGTATGGTTTGGGTTAGTCCAAAGCCAAAAGGGATAAAAGATTGTCAAACTGAAGATGTGAAAAGATGAAACATATAGCATGTAATTCAACAATGAATGAAGATTTCACTTGATGATATATGATGATCCATATTTATTAAATACATATTTATGTCAATATTCAAGTTATTATATACATATGAGTCTTCTCAAAATTGTATTGGTTTTAAAAATATTAATTTTATCTGTTGGCTTGATGTAAATGTGCAGTGATTCTTACTGAGCTGGAGAAGCTCATATTTTCTTCTTATTTTTTTTTAGACTCACAGGATGCTTAGTTTGGATGGTTTGGGTGAGAGCAAATAAGAACTGAAGCCTTTAGTAGTTCAGTTAGTTTAAATTCTCTGATACCAATGAATATTTGAATAATTGTATTGAACAAAGTTTACTTTTGATTTGAAGTTGTGACTCGGTTGATTGATTTGCTATTTACTTGGTTATTTAAATTTTGAAGTGTTAATTATTTAGGCCTTACATATTTTTTAGAGCGCTACTTTAGGGTTTGTATGGCCGTATCACGTGCCCAACTTAGATGCTGGGTTCAGGGCGTGACAGAGTGGTATCGGAGCCTAGGTTTAGGAATTCTACGGTTCATTTCAGAGAGAGAGTATATGGATAGACCTTTAGATAGAAATTAACTAATATGAGATATTTTCTTAATTTTTCTAACTAAAGTGAAACTATGTAGGTTGACATGGCACGAGAGACTAAGCGTGGGCGTAATTGGAGACCTACTCGATTTGCGGATGGCTCTAATGCTTGGGAGCCAGCTATGCAACAAAAAAATACTTCACCCTTACCGGTTGATGATGCACCACAACAAGAACATCCTACTGAGCCTGCAGAGGTCACTCCTAGGGAAGAAATTGCAGGAGAACTTGAAATTCAATTTGGGAACAAGTTACTGCAGCTTAGTTAATGCAAGTACTGGTTCAACAACAAGTTGCTGCGAGGAAAGATATGAGGAGGATATTGGAGGTGCAGTAGGGACAACAACAGCAGATCATACAACAAATATTTCAGGAGCGACAGTCCCAGTAGCAACAAAGAGCTGAAAATCAGTATGAACGTCAAATCAATTTATTAGATTTCAAAAAGTATGCGCCATCGGCATTGTCAAGGACCTCAGATCCTATGGAAGCTGAAAGCTGGCTGAAAGCAATAGAGAAAGTTTTCCATACTTTGAGATGTCCTGCTGAGGATAATGTCACTTTTGCCACTTTTATGTTACAAGGTGAGGTAGCCGATTGGTGAGAGATGGAAATTGAAAAGATGGGTTCAAATGATGTACTTTTTACATGAGAAGAATTTAAAAAGATCTTCTATGAGAAGTATTTTTCTCAAAATATCTGACTCCAAAAATTTTGAGAGTTTGATCGACTGGCACAGGGCCACATGACATTTGCTCAATATGCGATCAAATTTGAAGAATTATTGAGATATGCCCTTGCATTGATAGCTGAGAAAAATGTTCGAGCCAAAAAATTTGAGAATGGACTACGGGATAGAATCCAATAATTAGTGACTGTATTTGAGCTGCCCACTTATAAAGAAGTTGTCAACAAATTCTTAATAATAGAAAAAAGACTTAATGATGCTCAAATAGCAAGAGAGAAAAGTATGAAGAAAAAGGATCGAGCAATTGATTCTCAAGGTCAATGTATCAGAGCCTTCAAACCAAAGATCCCAAAACCAAGTCAGACTACCATTGAAAGTAAATTACAACCTCAAGAGAGTATTATATGTTACAGATGTGGAAGATCCCATCTTAAACGAGATTGCACATGGCCTGGAGGACAATGTTACAAATGTGGATGAGATGGCCATAAAGCAATTGTATGCCGCAGTGGAGGAGAATCACAGAGACAGCAGATACCTCAAAATTTTCAGAATACCCGTACAAATCGGGCACCCCAAGATGTACAAAGACAAGATGGGGGACAACAAAAATCAAGGACCTAAGGATGAGTCTATGCACTTACACGACAGGATGCTAATACTTCTAACTCAGTGATGACTGGTACTGAATCAATCTCCTAAATTTTTTTTATATATATGTCATGAAATATTATATGCTTATATAAATATGGACATATAGCCCCGAATGATAAATGAATATTATGTAAATATCTGACATGTATGATTAAAATAGCTTCCAACGATGTCTATGCTCTATTTGATCCTGGTGCTATCCACTCTTTTATAGCAACTAGTTTTATTAAGAGGACCAATGAGATGTCTCTTGCACCTTTAGAAAATGATCTTTGTGTCTCCACGCCAAGTGGAGAGGTGATTTTGGTTAATTCAATTTGCAAAGATTATATACTAAGTATTGAAGATAGGAAGATAAAAGCAGACTTATTTATCTTAGAGATGAAGGACTTTGACCTAATCCTGGGGATGGATTGGTTAGCAGCATATCATGCTACTGTTGATTGCTTCAAAAAGACAATAAGGTTTGAAATTTCGGATAAGTCAGAGTTTAGTTTTATGAGTAATAAACCCTTCTTTAACTCAGCTATTCGTGCTAAGAGGCTCCTGGTGAAAGGATGTGAAGGATTTCTTGCCACTATATTAGATACTCAAAATAAGAAACTCAAATTAGAGGATATCCCTATTGTGAAAGAATTTTTTGATGTTTTTCCAGATGACCTGTCTGGATTACCTCATGATCGAGAGATTGAGTTTTTTATTGACTTGATCCCTGGTATGAGTCCAGTTTCTAAAGCCCCTTATTGAATGGCTCCAGCAGAATTGAAGGAGTTACAAAAGCAATTACAAGAGTTGTTGGATAAAGGATTCATTAGACCTAGTGTATCACCTTGGAGAGCTCCAGTACTTTTTGTGAAGAAGAAAGACGGTAGCCTTCGACTTTGCATAGACTATCAAGAATTAAATAAGGTAACAGTGCAAAATAAATATCTTTTACCATGAATCGATGATTTGTTTGATCAGTTGCAAGGGGCATAGGTCTTCTCAAAAATTGATCTTCATTCTGGCTACCATCAATTAAAGATACAGTTTGGAGATATATCAAAAACAATCTTTCGGACTAGATATGGGCATTATGAGTTTTTAGTCATGCCTTTTGGTTTCACCAATGCACCAGCAGCCTTCATGGATCTTATGAATCGAGTGTTTGCATCATACTTGGATCGATTTGTAGTTGTATTTATTGATGATATTTTGATTTACTCAAAAAGCTCACTCGAGCATGAAGAGCATCTGAGGATTGTATTACAAACTCTGAGGAGAAAGAAGCTTT
This sequence comes from Elaeis guineensis, assembly GCF_000442705.2. Taxonomy (NCBI): domain Eukaryota; kingdom Viridiplantae; phylum Streptophyta; class Magnoliopsida; order Arecales; family Arecaceae; genus Elaeis; species Elaeis guineensis. The sequence goes on along the minus strand of NC_025993.2, from coordinate 165,714,926 downwards.
ATGCAAAGCTACAAAAATATGAATTTTGGTTGAACAGTGTTACTTTCTTCGGGCATGTCATCTCCAAGGATGGTGTTTCAATTGACCCAAAGAAAGTGGAGGCAGTAGTCGACTGGAGCCGACCTACTAATGTATCGAAGGTGAATAGCTTTTTGGGGTTGGCTGGCTACTATCGAAGGTTTGTGAAAGGTTTCTCTTGTATTGCTATTCCTCTATCTCGTCTAATACAGAAATAAGTAAAGTTTGAACGGACAGATGAATGCGAGCAAAGCTTTCAAGAGTTAAAAAGATGATTAGTGACTACTCCAATTTTAACCATTCCATCTGGAATAGAAGATTTCACTATCTATAGCGATGCTTCTCGTAAGGATCTCGGTTGTGTTTTGATGCAAAAGAGAAAGGTGATAGCTTATGCCTCTCGACAGTTGAAGTCATATGAGCGAAATTATCCTACTCATGATTTAGAATTAGCAGCTATGGTTTTTGCTTTAAAGATATGGAGGCATTATTTATATGGAGAGCATTGCGAGATTTTCACGGATCATAAAAGTTTAAAATACATCTTTACTCAGAAGGAGTTAAATTTGAGACAAAGAAGGTGGTTGGATCTATTGAAGGACTATGACTTGACAATAAATTATCATCCCAAAAAGGCGAATGTTGTAGCCGATGCTCTAAGTAGAAAATTTTTTGGTGAATTGGCTGCTCTAATTACCTCACAAAAGCCTATATTGCTAGATTTAAAAAAATCAGGAATTGAAATATGACTACCTGATCTTCAAGTTCAACTTGCAAATCTTGTACTACAGCTTACTTTGATTGAAAGGATTAAGGCAGCTCAAAAGGAAGATTCGGAGTTACAAAAGGTCATAGAAGAAGTGGAATCCAGTATACAGACAGAATTTTGGACACATGAGGATGGATCATTGAGGTTTGATAACAGACTGTGTTTCCAAGGTTCCAGGATAAGGGACGAGATCCTAGAGGAGGCTCACTGTTCGGCTTACACCATGCATCCTGGAAGCACAAAAATGTATCAAGATTTGAAAAGAAACATTTGATAGTCTGGTATGAAAAGGGATATTGCACAATTTGTAGCCTAAGGTTTGGTATGTTAACAAGTAAAAGCCGAATATCAAAGACCAGCAGGACCATTGCAGTCTCTTCTTATTTCTCAGTGGAAATGGGAGTATGTTACTATGGATTTTGTGACTGGGTTACCTAAAATACTTTGGAATAATAATGCTGTATGGGTAATTGTTGATCGATTGATGAAATCAGCGCATTTCTTACCCTTTCGAATTGGTTTTTCCTTAAAAATATTGGCAGACTTGTATATAGAGCAGATAGTACGACTGCATGGACTACCAGTTACTATTGTGTCAGATTGAGATAGTAGATTTATTTATTAATTTTGGAAGAGCCTTCATAAAGCCCTTGGTACCAAGTTAAATTTCAGTACAGCTTTTCATCCTCAAACTGATAGACAATCAGAACGAACCATACAGATCCTAGAGGATATGTTAAGGGCTTGTGTTATGGACTTGGGCGGTGCATGGGATAATCACTTATCATTGGTTGAGTTCGCTTATAATAATAGTTACCAAGCAAGCATTCAGATGGCTCCTTTCGAGGCATTATATGGAAGGAAGTGTAGATCGCCCATTTGTTGGGATGAGGTGGGAGAAAGAGAACTGTTGGGACCAAAAATAGTGCAACAGACGGTGGAAAAATTATATATGATCTAAGAATGGCTTTATACAGCTCAGAGCAGGCAAAAAAGTTATGCTGATAATAGAAGAAGGGAGCTGGAATTTCAAGTAGGCGATTATGTTTTTCTGAGAGTTTCTCTCACTAAAGATATCATGAGATTTGGAGTTCGTGGTAAGTTGAGTCCAAAGTATATTGGCCCTTTTGAAATTTTAGACAGGATTGGAGAGGTTGCATATCGGTTAGCATTACCGCCAGCCTTATCTGGTGTACATAATGTGTTTCACGTATCAATGTTGAGAAAGTATATTCCAGATCCAAGTCATGTGGTGAGTTATGAACCTTTGCATCTTCAGAAGGATCTGACTTATGAAGAATATCCCATACAGATTGTTGACAAGAAAGATCAGGTGTTATGGCATCAAAATATTCCTTATGTGAAGATCCAATGGAGCAATCATAGTGAGAGAGAGGCTATATGGGAACTCGAGATAGAAATGAAGGTCAAGTATCCACAACTCTTCGAAAACTCAGGTATGCAAATTTCAAGGATGAAATTATTTTTTAAAGAGGGGAGATTGTGACGGCCCAGGTTCTTGGGCCTGTAAACCTTTGATGACCCAACGAAAAAAAAAAATTAACGGAAGAGGAAGACTCCTAATCGGAGTCTTCTTCCTCTTCGTTTCTGATGAAATCAGACTCGAAGAGTCCGGCTAGGGTAGAAGACCTTCCCTAGAAAGACCCACTTTCCTCCCTTAGGATTTTACAACAAAATTTCAAAGAAATTAAAGGGATTTGAGGGATATTTTCAAAAGTGTACCGTGAGTAGTTGATCGGAAGAGAGGGGCCGTCGGAGCTATTTTTGGTCGTCGAAACAAGGTATGTTTCTTCTCCCTTCTTTTTGAATTGATCCTTCCGGCCATCAGCGTGCTTGAAAGCCGGCAAGATACTAGTTCGGGCTCAAACAGGGCACCCTTGTTGTGCTGTTTCTCTCCTTCCGTCGTCGGCAGCAGGGATGGGTGGGGTTGCCATCAGGACGGTAGCCTCGCCACAGTCGGAGTTGCCGAGGAGGGTGGCCGAAGATGGCCTACCCTGGCCGTGGGAAGGAGAGGCATTCGGGATGGGGGGTCGGGTCCCCTGTTTTGATCATGGGGAAGAGGAGAAGAAATCTCTTCTCTCTTCTCAAAATAGAATTAAAATATATATATATATAATAATAAAAAAGAACACAGGTAAGGGTTCCGATAAACCTCAATATACAATTTTTTTAGAAAAATTAATTTGGTTAAATTGATTTGTTTGATAGGAGAATACTCCAACGAATAGGAGGACAACGAGTAGGGTTTTGATTTTCTGACTGTAAGGCTGTGAGTTTGATTTCTCATTGATCGAAGTAAGAATCCTGTACATGATCATCACTATATATGTTATTCATTCGTTAGTCTTATAATGTTGATTTTGCATTACTGGATTTATGATCAATGAGTTTTCTATGCTTGAGACACTGGTATATGGCTTATATGATTCTTTTTAAATATGAGCATGTTATGAAAAGATTTCTATGATTGATGGTATGAGTTTTATTGATATGACTTATCAATTTCATCATTCTGTAATTAAAATTAATTCGATAAAATTAATAATTAAATAAAAAGAATATGGTTTGGACTAGCCTCGATATATGGATCAGTCGGCCAGGAGCTCATGCCTGAGACAGCCCATCAGGAGCTTATGCTTGGGACAGCCCCTATTAGCTTATAAGTGGATCAACCGGTCAGGAGCTCATGCCTGGGACAGCCTCTCACGGACTTTCGTATGTGGGACAGCCGGTCAGGAGCTCATCTTGGAACAGCCTTGAATGGCTTATATGAAAAGAAAAAAAAATTGGATTGGAAAGAGATTGAGGTATGGTTTGGGTTAGTCCAAAGCCAAAAGGGATAAAAGATTATCAAACTGAAGATGTGAAAAGATAAAGCATATAACATGTAATTCAACAATGAATGAAGATTTCACTTGATGATATATGATGATCCATATTTATTAAATGCATATTTATGTCAATATTCAAGTTATTATATACATATGAGTCTTCACAAAATTATATTATTTTTAAAAATATTAATTTTATCTATTGGCTTGATGTAAATGTGCAGTGATTCTTACTGAGCTGGAGAAGCTCATATTTTCTTCTTATTTTTTTCAGACTCACAGGATGCTTAGTTTGGATAGTTTGTTAGTTTAAATTTTCTGATACCAATGAACATTTGAATAATTGTATTGAACAAAGTTTACTTTTGATTTGAAGTTGTGACTCGGTTGATTGATTTGGTATTTACTTGGTTATTTAAATTTTGAAGTGTTAATTATTTAGGCCTTACATGATCCTTAGGGTGCTGCTCTAGGATTTGTGTGGCCGTGTCACGTGCCCAACTTAGATGCTGGGTTCGGGGCGTAACAATATTTTGTGTAGAAAAAAAGAGGCAATCCTGTATTCATACTGTTAAACCGGACTTCAGTTAGCGGACACTAATTTATCACTTGATATTAGGGCTACGATGTGGGATCTAATTTAACAATTTTTTTTTTTTTTCTAGACACCTGCCAATTTACTAGTCTTTTTGTTTTATACATCTAGCTCAACTCTGTAGAATAGTACGTAAAACTAGAGAAAGAAATATCTGTACAGGAAATAGTTGTATGCACAAAGTTTTCTAGTAAACTGGACTATTAGTAGTACCAAGAATACTTTTTCTAGTAACCAGCATACCACAAACCATTTATGATTTGTTCATCCTGTGAGATTCTAAAGCATGAACTTATGATGAAACTTTCATTTATTACATCGATCCGGTACTGCAATCTTCTACAAAAACTCAAGGGGAAAAGCCTAGACATCCCCTGTCACGCCCCCGACCCGAGATTTGTGAATCGAGGGTCGCGGCAACCGCCGCATACTCATGAAGAACTCTCTCCATAAGCATGCAAGGCATCTCATCACGATATCAATGCATCGCAGCAGAATAAATTTAAATAATTATTATTCAACTTTAATTCAAGTAATTAAATCAAATGTCTTACATCCAATAAAATTTTTACTAAAACAATAAAGACAATAGATCTAAGTTCAATGAAGTTAACAATGCTAAATCTCGCCTCTAAAAGCTCTGTCCTAATATTTCTTCCTACGCTCGAAATTAATTATCTGAATCTGAAAAATAGAAAGAAAGGTAATGAGCTAGACAGCCCAGTAAGTAACAAATATCTTAACCAGATATTTCAGATATTATATAATTTTCAAGAAAAATGTTGCAAATAAACATAAAAATATATTTCATACTGATTTAATGCAAATCCAATAATTTCAAATATTCACATATAATATAATCATAAATCCGATTCGATTTCAAAACACTCGTAACTCAACAGCCTCGACTATGACCAACGTTTAACCCCCATTGGCGGGGTCCACAGAATACCAGCGCACAACCCCCACTGGCAGGGTCCAGAAATACCAGTGCACAACCCCCACTGGCAGGGTCCACAAATACCAGCGCACAACCCCCACTGGCAGGGTCCACAAAGTACCAACGTATAATCTCCATTGGCGGGGCCCACTGAAACATAGTTTGGCTGAGAGCATAAATCCGATCTATATCAAAATACTTAGTACCACAATATATGTCATAATCTTTCACTAAACATGTGCATAAATCGATATACCATAACATTTTAAAAGTATTTTTCTTTAAAAACATAATTTCATAAATCATGCATAATTTCAGAGAATAATTATTTATTTTCAGAATAAATATGGAATATCTCGAGAAGATGATTCATTACTTACCTTTCACGGAGCACTGAACAAATAGATCGACTAACTTCTAGGAGATTCTTCCGTGCCTATTATCCAAAATTATATTTTTACATTAATTTAATTCAAAATTAAATCTAACAAATCCCAAAATTAAAATCTCACTTAAAATCAGACTCGTCTCTAAACTCGATCAGAATCATCAGATGAAGCCTTCCCCTATGCTAATCCTAGAAGGATAATTTTAAAGAGAGAAATCCATCAAGAGAGAGAGAAACAAGCTAGAGAGAGAAAATTCTAGAGAGAGAAAGTAGAGAGAGAAAGTCCAATTCCAGAGAGAGAAAATCAGGGTTCAGACTGAAAAAAGAGAGAGAAACTCTCTCTCTAATCAATTTTAATTTTTATTTATTTATTTATTTATTTATTTACTTACTTATTTGTTCATATATATATATAAATATATATATATATATATATATTATTATTATTATTATTATTATTATTATTATTATTTTCTTTTCTTTTCTTTTTCTTCTTTTCTTTTTCTTCTTTTTCTTCTTTTTTTTTTTCTTTCCTTTTCTTTTTTTTTTCTCTTTTTCCTTCTTTCTCTTTTCTTTTTCTTCTTTTTCTTCTTTTCTTGGTTCTTCCCGTGCCAGAACAGAGGACGATAGTCCTCCGGCCTTGACCGGCCGTTCGGGCCACGGCCGCCACGACGGAGGCCGGTGGCCGACGGGGGCCACTCCCCCGGTCACGGAGGAGACATGGCCGGCGATCACTTCCGATCGCCGGTGCCGGAAAATCCAAGGAAAAAGGCCCAAAAATAGGGCGTCTTTCCCGACCGAAAGATCGGCGATACTCGTCGCCGGCAGCCGTGCACAGGAGCATGGGAGGAAGGAGAAGAAAGAGGGGAGGAAGAGAGAAACTTACCTCAGCCTCCGGAGACCTCGCCGGCGAGCAATTACGGCGAGAAATCGGACGGTGTCTGCGGCTCTAATTCGAGGAAATCGGAGAGAAGGAGAGAGGAAGGAGGTCGATGTTGGATCTCAAGAGGGAGGGGGTCTTCTTATAGAGAACCCTAGGACTCCGAGGGGTCCTAGGAGTCCTAATTTGCCCGGGACTCGCCGGAGAAGAAGACTCCTACCGGGAGTCTTCTTCCTGGTTTTTGATCCCCTATTTTTTTTTTTTTTTTTTTCATTTTGGTCTTGGGTCTAGGTTTTGGGGTATCACATTCTTCACCCCTAAAAAGAAATTTCGTCCTCGAAATTTTTCATACCTGTCACCATTGTATTGGAAGCCTGTGGATTCTGTTGAGTAAGCGCATAAACTCTTTCCTGGGTTTTAGAAATCTGTCCGCCACCCTTATGTTGTCCTTCATGAGTTCTTTTGCCAGCTTGATTTTCGGTATTTAGCGGGCAGCTAGCGATTTTATGATCCATCTGACCACATTTGAAACAAGCACCTGTATTCCAATAGCAATCCTTGTCTGCATGATTTTTGCCACATCTGGAGCACGACTCACCATCAATCTGTTGAGTCTTATTGTCTACTGCTCTCTTAACTGAACTTTTGTTGTTTTTATTATTATGATGCTCATACTCTAACGTCCCAATATTCCTAATGTCTACCCACCTACACTCATATTATGTCAAATTCTATGTGTCCTAATTTATCCACTTATGCTCTGATACCATATTAATTGTCACGCCCCCGACCCGAGATTTGTGAATCGAGGGTCGCGGCAACCGCCGCATACTCATGAAGAACTCTCTCCATAAGCATGCAAGGCATCTCATCACGATATCAATGCATCGCAGCAGAATAAATTTAAATAATTATTATTCAACTTTAATTCAAGTAATTAAATCAAATGTCTTACATCCAATAAAATTTTTACTAAAACAATAAAGACAATAGATCTAAGTTCAATGAAGTTAACAATGCTAAATCTCGCCTCTAAAAGCTCTGTCCCAATATTTCTTCCTACGCTCGAAATTAATTGTCTGAATCTGAAAAATAGAAAGAAAGGTAATGAGCTAGACAGCCCAGTAAGTAACAAATATCTCAACCAGATATTTCAGATATTATATAATTTTCAAGAAAAATGTTGCAAATAAACATAAAAATATATTTCATACTGATTTAATGCAAATCCAATAATTTCAAATATTCACATATAATATAATCATAAATCCGATTCGATTTCAAAACACTCGTAACTCAACAGCCTCGACTATGACCAACGTTTAACCTCCATTGGCGGGGTCCACAGAATACCAGCGCACAACCCCCACTGGCAGGGTCCAGAAATACCAATGCACAACCCCCACTGGCAGGGTCCACAAATACCAGCGCACAACCCCCACTGGCAGGGTCCACAAAGTACCAACGTATAATCCCCATTGGCGGGGCCCACTGAAACATAGTTTGGCTGAGAGCATAAATCCGATCTATATCAAAATACTTAGTACCACAATATATGTCATAATCTTTCACTAAACATGTGCATAAATCGATATACCATAACATTTTAAAAGCATTTTTCTTTAAAAACATAATTTCATAAATCATGCATAATTTCAGAGAATAATTATTTATTTTCAGAATAAATATGGAATATCTCGAGAAGATGATTCATTACTTACCTTTCACGGAGCACTGAACGAATAGATCGACTAACTTCTAGGAGATTCTTCCGTGCCTATTATCCAAAATTATATTTTTACATTAATTTAATTCAAAATTAAATCTAACAAATCCCAAAATTAAAATCTCACTTAAAATCAGACTCGTCTCTAAACTCGATCAGAATCATCAGATGAAGCCTTCCCCTATGCTAATCCTAGAAGGATAATTTTAAAGAGAGAAATCCATCAAGAGAGAGAGAAACAAGCTAGAGAGAGAAAATTCTAGAGAGAGAAAGTAGAGAGAGAAAGTCCAATTCCAGAGAGAGAAAATCAGGGTTCAGACTGAAAAAAGAGAGAGAAACTCTCTCTCTAATCAATTTTAATTTTTATTTATTTATTTATTTATTTATTTACTTACTTATTTGTTCATATATATATATAAATATATATATATATATATTTTATTATTATTATTATTATTATTATTATTATTATTATTTTCTTTTCTTTTCTTTTTCTTCTTTTCTTTTTCTTCTTTTTCTTCTTTTTTTTTTTCTTTCCTTTTCTTTTTTTTTCTCTTTTTCCTTCTTTCTCTTTTCTTTTTCTTCTTTTTCTTCTTTTCTTGGTTCTTCCCATGCCAGAACAGAGGACGATAGTCATCCGGCCTTGACCGACCGTTCGGGCCACGGCCGCCACGACGGAGGCCGGCGGCCGACGGGGGCCACTCCCCCGGTCACGGAGGAGACATGGCCGGCGATCACTTCCGATCGCCGGTGCCGAAAAATCCAAGGAAAAAGGCCCAAAAATAGGGCGTCTTTCCCGACCGAAAGATCGGCGATACTCGTCGCCGGCAGTCGTGCACAGGAGCATGGGAGGAAGGAGAAGAAAGAGGGGAGGAAGAGAGAAACTTACCTCAGCCTCCGGAGACCTCGCCGGCGAGCAATTACGGCGAGAAATCGGACGGTGTCTGCGGCTCTAATTCGAGGAAATCGGAGAGAAGGAGAGAGGAAGGAGGTCGATGTTGGATCTCAAGAGGGAGGGGGTCTTCTTATAGAGAACCCTAGGACTCCGAGGGGTCCTAGGAGTCCTAATTTGCCCGGGACTCGCCGGAGAAGAAGACTCCTACCGGGAGTCTTCTTCCTGGTTTTTGATCCCCTGTTTTTTTTTTTTTTTTTTTCATTTTGGTCTTGGGTCTAGGTTTTGGGGTATCACATCCCCTGACGGCTACGGTGAAAGATGACCCACAGATTACACTGCCAATGATCTGCATCTCATGTGATCTTTCAAGTAGTGAACGAAAGCATCCATGTAACGGTCATGGATGTCCTTGTTACTGAAGACCTCCCTCATTCGTTTAGCTGTTTCTCTGAGCTTCTTTCCCTCTTCTTCCACCATCACCAATCTCAATACCTTAGCCACGGCTTCCCTCGTAAACGAGCCAGTTTCCTCATCCCTCTCCACCTCCAACCCGACCTTCTTCTCCACCATCACCCGAGCGTTGATCCCCTGATCGCCGAAAATGGGCAGGAGGATGAGTGGATGCCCGAATGCAAGCCCTTCGATGAACGAGCTCCAACCAGAGTGTGTGAAGAAACCCCCAACAGACGAACATGCCAGAATCTCCAGCTGAGGCATCCAATCCACGGCAACCATCCCACGGGCTGCGATCCGGTCCTCGAACCCCTTCGGCAGTAGCTCTACCTCTTCTCCCTTCCTCTTGAGAGCCCAGAAGAACGACAGGCCAGAGAGTTCAAGCCCAAATGCCAGCTCGTGCACGAGCTCGTTGCTTAATGTGGCCTCACTCCCTAAAGAAACATAGACTGTAGACTCAGGAGTTTGCTTCTTTAGCCACTTAACGACGTTCCCATGGCCAGTGTTTGCCATTCCGTTTGTGTTTCCGTCTGTTGGAAAAAGTAAATATTAAATGTATTTGAAGAAATCGAAAAGTTATTTTATAAACTTAATTGAAGCGGCAAAAACCAATAATTACATGAAAAATCCAAGAGGCACATGGAAAGTCTAAATGATAAATTTATTAGGGGAGTCAAAAGGTCATTTCTTATACCTATAAATAGGTGGTTGTTGTAGAATGTATGGTGTAGTGAAGTGGTATCAAGAATAAAAAAAAGAGAGGGTTTGTGAGAAAAAAATTGTATTGCTCCATTGTTTTATATAGTTTCGCATACTATTGTTGTATGTTCCACCACTATTACATATTCTATCAAAGTGGTATCAGAGCTCGGAGGTTGGAAATATGTCCAACAGCATGTAATTCCCCATTCCACGACTCACCACCATCAATTATGAGAATTGAAGCATCCAGATGAAGGCATTGCTAGGCTCCCAAGATATTTGGGAGGTTGTTGAAAAGGGATATGAAGAACCCCAAGATGACCACGCACAAACGGCGACACAAAGAACGACGCTTGTCGATCAAAGAAAAAAGGACAAGAAGGCGCTTTATTTCATCTATCAAGGGCTAGATGAAGCCGGATTCGAGAAGGTTGCTTGTGCCACCAACTCGAAGCAAGCTTGGGAGATCCTCGAGAATGCTCGTAAGGGCGTTGAGAAAGTGAAGAAGGTGCGCCTCCAGATGTTGAGAGGCGAGTTCGAGACTTTGAAGATGAAGGAAGGAGAATCCATCTCGGATTACTTCACAAAGGTTCTTTCTAATGTAAACCAAATGAAAAGAAATGGTGAGAATGTAGAGGACAAGCGTGTGGTGGAGAAGATCCTAAGATCCTTAGATTAGAAGTTTGACTATGTTGTGGCTGCAATTGAAAAGTCCAAAGATGTGGACACTATGACAGTTGATGAACTCATGGGTTCTCTACAAGTCTATGAGCAGAGGATCTTGATGCGGAAAGAAGAACCCTTGGAGCAAGCCTTGAAGTGCAAGCTCACCATCAATGAGAAGAAGGATGGCCCAACTAGCGAAAGCAGTCAAATAAATCACGGTCATAGTTATACCCGTGGATACGGTCATGGACAAGGCCGTGGATGAGGATGAGGTTCCTTTGGACATGGCAGAGGAAGAGGAGACACAAGAGTCTTACCTAATGAAGAAAGCACACAAGGTCCCTCTTGCGAAAGAAGGCAACGAGGTTTCTCAAGAGGAGGACGAAGGTATGACAAAAGTAAAATTAAATGTTATACTTGTGGTAAATATGGTCATTACTTCTCAGAATGTTACCATAATGAGAATAACCAAGTGCATGAGAAGGTCAACTATGCAAAGAAGGAGGAAGGAGAAGATGGTATCTTGCTACTAGCAGAGAAGGGAGAAGAAGCTTCCAATGAAAATATTTGGTCTTGGATACCGGCGCAAGCAATCATATGTGCGGGTACAAACACATGTTCAAAGAGTTAGATGAGATAGTGGAAGGCAATGTTTCTTTCGGTGATACCTTAAAAGTTCAAGTGAAGGGGATAGGTAAAATCCTAATTCAACTCAAGGATGGTTCTCAACAGTTCATTTCTAATGTTTACTATGTGCCTAATATGAAAATAAATATCTTAAGTCTTGGTCAATTATTAGAAAAAAAATTTGATGTTGGTATAGAAGATAGATATCTTTACTTAAGAAAACATGATCAGCTGATTGCAAAAGTATCTATGACCAAGAACCGAATGTTTATATTGAACATCAAGTATGTTATGACAAAGTGCTTGAGTGCATGCATAAAGGATGACACATGGCTATGGCACTTGAGGTTCAGGCATGTGAACTTTGGTTCCTTGAAACTCTTATCTTCGAAGGCGATGGTGAAGAGATAACCTCTCATTGGGGATATCCCTGAAGGAATATGTGAAGGATGTATTATTGGAAAACACTCAAGAGCTAGCTTCCCAAAGGAGTCATTTCATCAAGCCCGAAGGCCTTTGCAACTCATCCATATGGATATTTGTGGTCCCATCACACCGGCCTCATTTGGAGGTCGTCATTATTTTCTAACATTTATTGATGATTTTAGCAGAAAAACTTGGGTGTACCTCTTGAAGGAGAAACGTGAGGCCCTGGAGATATTCAAAAAGTTCAAAGCTCTTGTGGAGAACCAAATTGGGTGCAAAATCAAAGCTTTGAGATCAGATCGAGGAGGAGAGTTCACCTCGAAGGCATTTGAGGAGTTCTGCAAATCTCAAGATATTTGGAGGACTTTGATTGCACCATACTCACCCCAGCAGAACGACATAGCAGAAAGGAAGAATTGGACCATTCTTGACATGGTGAGAAGCATGCTGAAGATGAAAGAAATGCCAAAAGAGTTTTGGGTGGAAGCTGTGAACTGTGCAGTATACATTCTCAACCGCTGCCCAACAAAGAATCTTGAAGGAGGGACCCCTCAAGAAGCATGAAATGGATATAGGCTAGATGTATCTCATCTGAGAGTATTTGGTTGCATTGCCTATGCACACATCCCAGATCAAAGGAGAAGCAAGCTTGATGACAAGAGTTATCCTTGCATCTTTATAGGATATGATCAGAGATCCAAGGCATACAAACTTTATGATCCAAAGGCGAAGAAGATCCTCATAAGCCGTGATGTGAAATTCAATGAAGAAGGAATCTGGAATTGGAGCACCAACATAATAGAGGTGCAAGAAGAAGAAGAACAAGTAAAAGCTCAAGTTGAAGATCTCACATTACCTTCATCACCTAGCATGAGACTCCATCTTCAAATGAAGAATCCAGAAAGACAAGAAGCATTCAAGATCTCTATGAGGTGACGAGTCTCCTTAATCTCATTTGTTTATATGCTAATGAGGATGTAATCTCTTTTGAAGAAGCAGTGAAGAATGAAAACTGGAGGATGGCCATGAATGAAGAGATGAAGGCAATCCAGAAGAATAACACATGAAAACTTATTACTCTTCCAGAAGGTCATGAACCCATCGGAGTGAAATGGGTATATAAGGTAAAGAAGAATGCAGAAGGAAAGGTGGAGAAATATAAGGCTCGATTAGTAGCTAAAGGCTATAAGCAGCAAGCCGGAATTGACTATGAGGAGGTATTTGCTCCTGTAGCATGCATGGAGATCATTCGTCTGATGATTTCTTTGGCTGCACAGAGTAATTGGAACATCTACCAGTTAGATGTGAAGTCGGCATTTCTAAATGGCTTTCTAGAAGAAGAAGTATATGTTGAACAACCCAAAGGGTATGTGAAGAAGGGACATGAAGAGAAGGTTTTAAAGCTAAGGAAGGCACTTTATGGTTTAAAACAAGCTCCAAGAGCATGGAACTCAAGAATTGATGGCTACTTCAAAGCAAATGGCTTCAAGCAATGTCCCTATGAGCATGCTGTGTATGTACAAGAGAAAAATTCTAACATTCTACTTATGTGTTTGTATGTGGATGATCTTATTTTTACAGGTAATAATCCACAAATATTTGAGGAGTTTAAGCATGCCATGATGAAGGAGTTTAAGATGACAGACATGGGGTTAATGAAATATTTTTTGGGTTTGGAGGTCAAACAATATCAAAAAAGAATTTTCTTATCTCAAGAAGGTTATGCCAAAGAAATCTTGAAGAAATTCAAGATGCAAGATTGTAACCCTATAAGCACCCCCGTTGATTGTGGAGCAAAGCTGTCAAAAGAAGATGAAGGAGAGATTGTGGACCCTACTCTCTATAGAAGCTTGGTAGGATGTCTGAGGTACATGACATGTACTAGGCCGGATATTCTATATGCAGTCGACCTAGTCAGTAGATTCATGGAGGAGCCCAAATTAATGCACTGGAAGACAGCAAAGAGAATTCTTCGTTACATCCAAGGTACTATTACTAATGGATTATTTTATTTTCATCATAGTAACTTGAAACTTGTGGGCTATTCGGATAGTGATTGGGCTGGAGATATGGATGATCGGAAGAGTACTTCTGGATTTGTATTTTCTATGGGAGATGCAGCTTTTTCATGGATGTCAAAGAAGCAACCTATTGTTACTCTTTCTACATGTGAAGCCGAATATGTTGCTGCATCTGCATGTGTATCACATGCTATATGGCTAAGAAGCTTGCTGAAGGAAGTTCATTTTAAGCAAAAGAAACGTACCAAGATAAGTATTGATAGCAAGTCGGCTATTGCACTAGGAAAGAATCCGATGTATCATCAAAGAAGCAAGCATATTGACGTGCATTTTCATTCAATCCGAGAACATGTGAAGAACAAAGAAGTAGAGCTACTGTATGTGAAGACACAAGATCAAGTTGCCGACATATTCACTAAACCATTAGGAGCAGAGCTCTTCACCAAGTTTAAAAGTTCTCTTGGCATGATGAAGAAAGAATAATTAAGTTTAAGGGGGGGTATTGAAAAAGCAAATATTAAATGTATTTGAAGAAATCGAAAGGTCATTTTATAAATTTAATTGGAGTGACAAAAATCAAAAGTCACATGGAAAATCCAAGAGTCACATGAAAAGTCTAAATGATAAATTTATTAGGAGAGTCAAAAGGTCATTTCTTATACCTATAAATAGGTGGTTGTTGTAGAATGTATGGTGTGGTGAAGTGGTATCAAGAATAAAAAAAAGAGAGGGTTTGTGAGAAAAAGTTGTATTAATCCATTGTTTTACATAGTTTCTCATACTATTGTTGTATGTTCCACCACTATTACATATTCTATCACCGCCATCCATCTCTCATCAGCTAATGGAGGAAGGAGGTCGAGCGGAACGATTGGTTTCTTGTAAAGCTCTGGAAGGAGGGTTAGCCATTCACCATCAAACTCCATGCAACCTCTCATGGCCATCAAGTGGCAACCTTTGATGATCGAGTTGAAGCGATAATTATCTGACACCCCTGAGGCGTTGACGTCGCTCGCCAACTTAGCTAAGGATCGGGCCTCGTGGAGACGATGAGCCACCTTCGTGGGGAAGGGGGTCCACTCGGGTGTCACCGTGAGTTGCTCTGGTGACCTCTGCCCTGCAGCGAAGGCACTGAAGAAAGATGGGAACGTGTTGAAGTAGGCGCATGCAGGGGCGGCTCAACACATTTGGAGGCCTAAAGCTAAAAACTATTTTTTTTCATTTTCTCCTATGCTACCGTGAACATAACCTTTTATGATCTGCCACATGTCCCTGGTCTCTGGAAAAAAAAAAAACCAACCGACGCCACAGACCTTTCATCTTCCACTGCTCCTTGCCATCGGTCACTGTGACCGGCCGATCGACCGTCGATGGCCGCTCAGAGCCTCTGGTGAGCAGCGCCATTCATCTTCTCACTTGCGGACCGAGCGGAAAGGGGGGACCTGGCCACCTGGGGCAGGGGCCTTCAGTCCTTCATCCTTGGAAGAGTTCGACGCGCGGCGTCGGTGGCCAGCGGCCCGGCGCCGTTCATCTTCTCGCAGGAGCGGCAGGATGAGCGGGTGGGGGGGGGACTTGGGGGCAGGGAGGGGCCTTTCGACTTTCAGAAAATGAAAAAAAATCATCTCCGATGGCCCGACGCATCGAGCGGGGGGGGGGAGGGGGCAGCGGGGGCTCTCCGAAAAACAAAAAAAAAAAAAAGACCTACTGTCTTGTGACTTCCGTCCACCGTTGCGCCACTCACGGAGACGTCTTCCTTGCCATCGGTGACCGACCGACAGTCGACCACACGGGTCGAGCGGGGCACTGGGGCTGCCTGGGGGTGGAGCCGTGGAGGGAGCCAGGGACGGTGCGGGGGAGGTAGCAGGGGTGGAGCGTGGAGTGGTGGAAGTGGAGGAGCCCAGAGTAGTCAGCCGTGGAGCGGCTGGAGCCGTGGTCGATGGAGGTGGGGACCGCGAGGTGGATGCGTGGAGCCGTGGAGGCAGGGGGTGGAGGTGAGGAGCGACTGGACCCGTGGCCCATGGAGGTGGGGTGGATGCATGGAGCCGTGGAGGCGGGGCGGGGTGGAGGCATGGAGCCATGGTGGAGTCTTGCCTTGCCTGGCTGGAGAGACCTTGCCGGGGTGGAGCGTGGAGGCAGAGGCGGGACTCGAGACTCAGGGAACGGGGGCCCTCCTGGGGGCAGGGGCTTAAGGCAAGGGCTTTGGTGGCCTTGCCCTTCAGCCGCCCTTGGGCGCATGGGATGTTTAGCTTCGAGGCGATCGACGGCAGCCAGTGTGGAGCAAAGTCGCAGATGATCCAGTCGGGTTTTGGAGATCCTTGCTCGAGAAACTCGGCAATGGGTTGGTCGAGTTTATCGAATGCCTTCTTCAGGAATGGAACTTTATGCGATGGGAGATCAGTGGTGGCCTCAGCATCATCGGGTAGGTCATGGGATGGTGGCAAGGGGATGGAAATGAGATCTATAAGAGGAAGTAGCGGGAGAGGGATGTATGGAAGCCTGTGGATGTTTCTTGAGGTGGAAATGAAGAAGATGTGGTGACCTCTTTTTGCGAGGGACTTGGAGAGCTCAAGGACTGGTATCAAGCGACCAAAGGCCAGCCATGGGAACAGAACAATGTGGAGAGGGCCTTCACCCATGGGATGGATACCTGAGCTACAGAAGAGTAGAGAGAGAATGGAAATGATGCTTTTGGGTGTGGGTTAAGATTGTGGTTCTAGGATGCAGAGTAGATCGTGTGCGAGCGGAGGATATATAGAGCATTAGATCGGTTGATTCTTTTGGGTCGGTTTACAAGAATTGGATCTATGAAGGACAGAAAAGAAAGGAAAATGTGGAGTGCAAATCGAAAACTTCTACTGTTCGTTTGCTTTTGCTTCCGTCCTCTTTTGAAAGTTTGAAAGCTTTAAACATTTTACGAGCAATTTCAAGGTAGTTATCATCAAAAAAGGCTATACACCACCTCTTCTAACTGCTATTAGTTTTATTGGGACAAGTCAACCGATCTTCGACTCCAACTCTACATCGATCGTATGAACACATTACATCGATTCACGATCGGTGAACTGACCGACAGTCGGCTACTATCAACCATCAACTCACAATTTGATTAACTTCCAATCGAAGACTATCGGCATATCAGAGTTACCATCCGATGTTCATTCGGATCTACTACCGACTTATCAGTATTACTGACATATAGTCGGTCTATCTGCTCAACATACTCTAACCATTATGAATGGTTATCGACTACGTGTCACGGTCATTAATGAAAATAAACAGCCCACTAATTTCATGATTATGGCCCGATAATTTAGCGTCATAAAAAGTGAGACCACGTATTCGATGGTTACATCAGAATCATCTATAAAAGAGAGTAAACGAATAGCACGGATAAAATAATTCTGGACTAAGAATCTGCCGTTTTAAACACTCTTTATCTGCTATTCACCAATCTCCTCTCTGACTTAAGCATTGGAGAGTCCCCATCGGACACAACTCCGATCTGTGAGGATACTTAGAACTAAATATTTTAAATAAATATTTATATAATTTAATTATAATTTTTAACTAAATATAATATAATATAATCATATAACAATATACTATATCATATTATTATATATAATAAAATTTTAATATTAATATAATATATTTTATATATAACAATATATACTCATATAATATATTATAGTATACTATATTATTATATATAATAATTCTACATAATATATATTATATTATATTGATATGAGATATTAATATAATTTAATTATCAATATAATATACAATAAAAATTGTAAATAGTATTGTTTATCCGACTTTTCAGTCCGCATGTAATGTCCTCGAATTATTAGGTGATGATAAAGAATGGTATGAAATATTGAACGAAGCTTCTTGTTAGACGTCATCATTTGAATTAAGATAGCTTTTTGTTACTCTGATCATTTATTGTGAGATAGCCGATCCAAACAAGCTACTAGAAACTTTTCGGGGAAGATATACTTTTCGAAGAAGAAACTTTTTGGAGAAGATATACTTTGCATGTTGAGGAATGCTTTAGAGATGCCTAATTTGCATATTCCAAAATCCCACTTGAAGAATTATGTTCTACTTCAACTAGAAAAATTATTTAATAAAATTTATTATTTTCATTTTGATTACAGTCTACCGATGCCCAATAGAGTCATGGTGGAATAAATTACTAATAGATTATTGATGAAAGAATTAGATTATGATATATATAAAATATAAGTAAAATATTCAAAATTATTTGAAGGATTGAAGGAAGAGCAAAGAATTATTTATGACTCCGTATGAAAAGATAAAGGTCATTTATTTTTTGTATATGGTCATATAGGGACTGGGAAAACATATCTTTGGCATACACTTATTATGAAGATATGCTCCAAGGAAAAAATTGTTCTGATAGTGGCATCTTCGAAAATTGCATCTTTATTACTTTCAGGTGGCCGGACAGCACATTTGAGATTTAAAATTTCTATTCATGTTGATGAATGATCGACATGTGAAATAAAAAAAGGGACACAACTTGTAGCATTAATTAAATTTACAAGTTTAATTATTTGGGATAAAGCTCCAATGAATTATAAAAATTATTTCGAAGCACTTGATAGATCTTTGAAAGATATTTTACAGTCGGACAATCCAAATATAGATGAAAAATTATTTTGAGGTAAAACAGTATTGCTTGGTGGAGATTTCAGATAAAGCTTTTCGATTGTTGTTGGAGGCAGAAGAGCTAAAATGATTGATGCATCAATAATCTGATCATACTTATGAAAATATTTCAAAATCTACAGATTGAAAAAGAACATGCAACTGCTTAATAATGATGATAATGAAGAATACCAAAGGATGCTTAATATTTTTAATGAATGTGTTTTAAATGTTGGCCGTGGAAAAATATCAACATGCAGATTTCATGATGAGGAAGAGGAACCAAATTGGATTAAAATTTTAGAGACTTTTATTGCAAAAGCAGATGGAAATTATATAGAACATATTGCTTCCCAGATATATGAAAATTTCAAAGAAAATTATAATGATCCCATATATTTAAAGAAACAAGCTATCATTGCACCTACGAATGATGTGGTTGATGAGATAAACATGCATATGCTTTCATTGGTGTCAGTTGAGGAACAAACTTTCTTAAGTATCAATACAGTAGTTAAAACATCAACTGATATGATTACGGAAGATATCCTCTATCCTCCAAAATTTCTAAAATTTTTAAAATTCAATGAAATTCCAATTCATGAGTTAAGATTGAAAATAGGTGTTCGAATTATGCTTTTAAGGAACATCAACCAAAGGGCTGGCCTCTGCAATGGAACTAGACTTCTCACAACTAAATTGACATCAAAAGTACTTGAGGCAGTAATAATCATTGGCAATCATATTGGTCAAAAAGTTTGTATTTCTCGGATTATAATGCAGGTTATAGAAACAAAAATGGCTATTTATTTTTAAAAGTAGACAGTTTTCAGTCAGATTTTGCTGTAGAATGACAATCAATAAAAGTCAGAGGCAAACATTGACAAAAATTAGGTTATACCTACCCAAGCTGGTATTTCCACATGACCAACTTTATGTCGCCCTTTCATGAGTTACTTCACATGAAGGACTTAATATTCTCATAAAAAATGAAGATGATATACCGAAAATAATTACAAAGAATATTGTTTATACAAAAATATTTTTTGATTTACCTTCAGGTACTTATTATTTATATTATTTGTTTCATTTATATAATCTATATAGTTATGCTAACATTAAATATAATCATATTATTGGACAGGATAAAGAACGAAAGATGGAATACAGTTTACTTTCACAGTTAAATTTGGAAAGACGCAGCTGGAGAATCAAAATTAGAGTTTCACGTATATAGAACTCAACAAATCCAAATATGAACAACCAGCTGATAAGGATCGATGGTATTTTACTTGATGAAGAGGTTAGTATATCTAATCTTCAAATTTTGAATATATTTCTACATAATAAATGATATTTCTGAATTTATGAATATTTCTATTTTATATAAAGTTCTATAATTCAAGCATCTATTCGAAAAGAGGATGCTTTATACTTCAGAAATTTGATTATAGAGGGAAAGATTTATTTCTTGCAAAAATTCAATGTTGCCTCAAATAAAAAAAATTTCAGAGCTGCACCCCACCAATATATTATTTACTTCAATAGATGGACTAATGTACAGCAAGTTGATGATGATATGGGTGCTATACTGCTTCACAAATTTTATTTTGTGGAATTTCATAAATTGCCTTCCAGAAATTATAATGATACACATTTGACAGATATAAATTTACATAATAATACCTAATATTAAAAATAAAAAAATATTATACTCATTAACTATCTCTTCCCTTCTCAGATGTGATAGGACATATTACAACTATTAGAACCGTAGAAGAAGTAAATGCCAGATAAAAAATTGTCAAGAAAAGAAATATGGAGATAGAGGATTTAGAGTAACGAACCTAGACTTAGATAATTTTTTTTGCGAGAACTTACATTGATGATTTATATTTTATTTTTTTTTAGTATGTCTCAATATGCTAACGGCACAATCCATCGATAATAATGCAACATACAGAAAGTATCAACCATACTTTGGGAAAAAATTTCTGAAATACTGGACAAATATATCATTCAAATAGTAGAACAGATTGGTCCAGTAATAATTTTTTTTTACAGGTATGACTGTTAGAACATATAGAGGTATGTTCTTATATATAAAATGAATCTATTCTCATGAAATTGAAATAATAATTATAAAATATTAATAATATTTTATATTTGTAGATAGACTTTGTCTATCTAGTTCTTCGACATCTAGATATTACATAGATATGCAAATTCCTGAAATACAAAACTATCGAAATAGGTATAAGAAAATAGTATGCTATCTTACACACTAAGAAAATAAAATTTATATATATTAAAACTTACAAATTGATCGTGTGATATACAGACTCAATAGGATAATAGCCGCAATTATTATATTTATAGAAGAAAAGCAGATTGTACCTATTAATTCTGTACATGAGGAAACAACAAACAAGAGAACAATTAAAGAATTACTAGAGATGGATCTGCAAGCCACTCAGATACAGTAATCGACATACACAAAAGATTCAAAAGTATATTTTCATACATGTTGTCCTATAACAACCTTTTTTTTTCTTTATAGGGCACAAAATTTATGTGTAGAGCAAAATTGAAAAGGATTGATACCTCCTATCGTTGGTGGTACAGAGCATGTTACAACCGTGGATATGCAATCAAAATATATAGTGATAATTTCTGGTGCAACCAATGCAACAAAAATACCGAACCTCCAGTGCCATGGTAAACAAATGATGTTTTTTTTAGATTATATTAAAACTTTATGCAAAATCATATAATTTATTTTTCTTCTGAATAAGCATACTTTCATGTTATTTAAATTTTTAAAGTACAAATTGCATGTGATAGTCAAGGATCATACCGATGATGCCAACTTTATTACATTCGAAAAATAAGCTCAAAAATTAATTGGTATACCGGCATTCAACCTTGCCACTGATCCAAGATCAAATAAATTTGTTCTTTCAGATGTTATAGAAAAATTCTTAACAACTTCTACACCTTCCAAATTATATCTGGTTTGTGATATACCGAAAGTGCTAATTACAATTTTTGAGTAATAAAGATTTTTGAAGATAACAATCTTTTACTCGATAACTCATATGAAGCTTCCAGTGCCGAATCTTTTTCACTGCAACTTTCGGAAGAAGTACTAATTCCGACTCCTGAAAAATACATATATTCAAAAATTTTTGAGTAGACCACTCCTCAAAAAACATCTTCTCTTGCAATCAGGTATTAAACTTTTGAGCCAATTATTCAGAAGCATTTTTTTCTACATAAGAAAATTTTTCTTTTACAGAGACCTGGCAACACCACCACTCGAGAAAAAATTCCGCATCGGGTAATCCGATATTATCTAGCTATTTTTTTTGTACTTCTTGCTATATTTTATGATAACATAAAAAGAATTTTTCCCAAAATATTAATGTAGCATTGATTTTTTTATCAACAGTGTAGCTAAAGAGAAAAAATTGAAAGATTGCTGATCTCTCTATAATTTTTTTGATGATGATGTGTATTTTACCTTCTTCAAATAAAATTATGTTTTTTTTATATCAATCAAAACTGTAATTTTTACTGAAACCCACTGCGTAGCATGGGTTTTTGCTTGTAATATATAAAAAAAAAGGAACAGGTTGGTGACCTCAAGTGGCATTTCGGGTGTTGGGCAAATGGTGAGTCTTTAGTATGATTTATTACAATTTAATAAAAATGACCGGATTGGTAATCTTTTGACAAGTGACATTATGAGTATTTGACAAGTAGCATTCTTAGTGTTTAACATTATTTATTAAAATTTAATAAAAAATTTATATTAATTATTAGAAAAAAATTATTTATTAATTATTTTTAATATTAGATCAATTAATTAATTTTAATTATTATTTTATATAATTTTAACAATATATATATATATATTATTATTATTTTGTGCATCGTACGAATTTTAATATCTGGTTAATGGATAAATCCATCCACCCAAATTCTAAAAGGATTCCATTGTATCGGGGAATGATTTCCCTTCTTTCGCGCCGCCAGCTGTTGGATTGGACGATATCTGCTTCTAGATCTGTGCAGCTAGATAGACCGTGAATTGGAGTGCTTTAGAAGCTGTACTCAGGCACGATCCAACAGTAGATGTCGCAAAAAAAAATGATCAATTTTTTTTTTTATAAGATGAATCATTTATACAATTTTTGTACGAATATATATATAGTTTAAAAATAACACATTTTTAAATGGCCCAGCGATCTCGCTCATATCGATCCATAACGATGGTTCAGGGTGCTCCACGGTAAAAATAGCCATCCAGCTGCCAAGTTGGTCTTCCAAAAAATGTGTTTGTGATAGAAAAGTCCATACGGTCAAACCAATTCCGAAACAGTTTCACTGCAGCGCGGCACAACCCGAATAGGGTGCGCAGTCAGGCACCATCTAAGTTAGGTGATCCAGTTGACCAATTAACAGATGTATTAAATGGACGGTGATGATCAAAGAATACCGTTCCCTGCTTTTGTTTTTTGCTTTCCTTTTTTTTTTTTTTATTTAGCTATGTTGGCTTGCAATTGGCTAACATATTGGTGGATTCGGCAGCTAAGCCCTCAGTTCATTAAGGGTTCTGCTTCAATATAGAATACTGGCTTCAATTTCGCTAGGTTGGGTCTTGGATTCGTTTCAACTAATTCACCTGCTAATGCAATTGACATTTGTAAGTGTTGCCGTTCTTGGTTTAAGCTTTAGAGATAAATTACTTAGTTAATATATAATATCAGAATACAGGTTTGCTGACACATTTTCTGTCAGTTGAAGTACTTGTATAAATTGATTAGTTAATAATGAGCTTTAGATTTATGAATGTAGGAATAGGTTTTTAAAAGTCATGTAGACTGCCTCCTCACTGCCTCATAACTTAAGTTTGTTGTCTCCAGTAGCTTGTACATGAAAATTCTTTACCTCTTTGCACCAAAAGGCAACTTGATCCTTGATGATCTATGCTTAATTATCTTTCATTTTTATTTTTCCTAAATTTTATATAAAATATCAGTTTTTATAAATGATTAACGCATTTTACTATTATTTGCATTTGTGATTTTCGATCAATGGATCTTTATTCACCGCATTATATATCTTTGGCATTCGGGTAATGTTGAGGGAGGTGCTGGAGATAATACGGGAATTTTACTATGCAAGTGCCAGAACATGGTATAATATGCCTTTTAAGCTAATCCATGGTGTAATTTTGTTCATTTTTAATATAAATTTGTACATGCGCAATTGATGCATAGCATGTCAAATCCAACCAAAGCATGAAAGTTCGATGATGGGCATATAAAGGGCTAGTCCACTGCACGATGACTTCCTAGATTGATGAGCCCTGAAACACTAAAGTGAAGAGATGGAATACATGCTTTGATGAGAATCTGTAATTATAGGTAGACGAATCACATATTGAAAGTTTGATACAACAAAGAGATGTCTTAATAACAATTAAGTTGTCTTTGCATGAAGGAATTCAACATGTAAAGCCCTTGATGATGTCAAAGGACCCTTTAATGCTTCAATATTTAGGCTAGAAAAGGATGGATATCTCATGATACAAGAACTTGCCTTTGCTGTAACTTATTTCCATCTTATGTGCCATGACTTCATGATTCAAACCGAACTCCTGTTCCTTTCATCTCATTAAGAAATTCTTGGAAACCTAAAATACTGCTCAGGAACTATGTAAGCTAACATGGCCAGAGCAACAGATGTCAATGTGATGGAGGTCGGCATGCATCCCGCATCGTTGCGGAAGAACATTGCTTGGTAGACGGGCATGTTGATGAGGACAACAGACCCACAGAGAACAAACTGCAGTAGCATTGGGCCAAGTAGACCAATTCCTTCATCCAACACCAGCCTCTTGGTTCCACCTATCAGGCAAACAAGGTTTAGCATCGCAAGCGTCGCTAGGACTGTGAACATGGGAGAAGGCGAGCCGAATTCCATGATCTCTTGCTCATATCTCTTCAAGACCTCATCATCAGCCACCTTTGCTGTGATGATGAATGTGGACTTGTTAAGACCCAGATGCTTAAGGATTGTGTCAATGAATGCAAAGGAGTAAGAAGCCAATCTCTTGAACAAATACATCCTTTGCTCGTTCCACCACTGTTTCATTGTATATCCAATCGACAGTGCCTCCCATAAATTAAATATAGTTGTAGCCGTGATCACATATGAGAATGGCACGAACCATATGTCACATACCTGTTCATTAGAAATGTAACACAATATGCATGAGAGAGAGAGAGAGAGAGAGAGAGAGAGAGAGAGAGAGAGAGAGAGGCACGGAGGAGAAAGGAAGACAAATTCTTACTTTTGGAAACAAGGAAATGCCATGCAGGAGGGTGAAGGAAGGGATGATAACATAGTACAGTGTTGAAAAGGAGCAAGGAGCCCATAGGCAGTATATACTGTATCCCATTTGAAGGCCCAGCTTTAATTTCCGCTTCCCATAGAGGAAGGGGCAATACCTGGATAAGAATATTTGAAAATCCCCCTCAGACCATCTCTTGTGCTGCACTAGTGTCTGTGCCAATGTCACAGGGGCAACACCCAAGAAGCCCGCTCTTGAAGGATTGAAGTAGATGGATTTCCAGCCCCTGCATTGGATTGCCAAGCCAGTGATAACATCCTCCACCGGGCATCCATACTTTAATCCCATCTACAAATCCAAATTCACTGAGGTCATAAGAAATGAGAGAATGGGACATATGTAAAGAAATAAATTAATCTTGTAGACATGATATTCTAACACAGATGGAATAGGAAAGATACCTCTTTTCCCCACTCAGTGTTGTCCTCATAGGTGCAGGTAATAAGACTTTTTGCTCTCTCCTCCAAAGTGGATACACTAGCTTCCATGTTCCTATCTTTTACTTGAATTGCTGCTTTACAAGTTCCATTGAATTGTTTCCCACAGAGACAGTCTCTTCTGTGGAAACAACCAGATCCCACATATAGAGGCCCCCCATATCCATCCAAACCATGAAAATCCACCTTCACATTACCATTAACCGATAATTTGTAAATGAAATTTTATAAAATTTTGGCGTTCAGCTTATATTCTTGATACCACCCACCTTAAAAACCAATGCTAGTAAACTGCCATAAATGTCATTCTTGGTTATGTTATTGAAGAGCTGTGGAAGTTGCACATATGCGATCTCATGGCCCTTCTCTTCATCCATAAAGAAACATAACGCATCTTTTATGGTTTCTGAATTGTTTGAATACATATCGCAGTCAACATTGAGAATAACCGCTCCATTGCTAATCTCTGATGAAACCTTTAACTGAAGAATGCAATCAATTGATTGGAGGGTGATTTGAGTATTTACAAGCAATGAACAAATACAATGAACGTTAAAAGAAAATAAAAAGAGTTCAAAAAATAGAAGAATAAGAGGGAGAAAAAAATGTAGATTATATAAAAATGTCAATACTTCTGTTTGTTCTAAAAGTTTGAGAAGAATCCAATGGGTTGGGGATATGCAAAAGAGATGGATATATATATATATATATATATATATTTAAAAAAAAAAAAAAAAAACAGATCAAGTCCAGTTGATTTGAAATATTTAGGAAAAACTGTACTATAGATGAGAAATAGAGACTAAAAGAATTAATATTAGTAGGCATGCATTATATATTTTACTTCATATTCGTATTTTTTATAGACATTTGTGAAAAGAACAAAGGGTATTCTAGCACAAATTTGATAGACGGAATCTAAAATGATACGGTAATATAGTATAAATTTTTGAAGAGAATTAAAATAAATATAGGTATGCATCCAAATGGAGATTTTACCAGAGAATTCATAGCTCCAGCTTTGAAATTATGGTGGCGATAGGGTCTCTTCTCACGAGCCATGTAAACCAATGTGGGCAGTGTAAAGCCTTCATCATCAATAGCATTCTTGTCTCTCCCATCAATAAAAATCTAGACAAGCATAGATCAAAATGAATTCAATGAAGAATGTAGGTATGCATTTCAACTTCGTACAAGATGGCTCACTCAAAAAACCTAGTACAAGATGGCTTTTCTATGTTATATATAAGACATAAGCTCTATATCTATGGGTGAATTATGATCATATCCCCTAGCAACAAACACAAGCAAACCAACTTACATGGAGAATGGCTTGGTGATCTTGAGAAGTTGTAGCCCTGTTCCACTCAAGAAATCCTCTATGTTGTTGGCGAATATTTTCTGACACCTTCCCAAATTTCACAACATCATTGATTCGGTTTTCCATTTCTGTGTACAAGCTCTATGACAACGTAGGAATTCAAGTGGAAATAAGTTATCAGATATACATATCAAGGCAGTCTTATGTGCAGTCAAATAATTGAAACATGTCTGGTATATGACTTGTTACCTTTGTTTTTTCCCATTCAGCAGCTTGTAGGCCATCTTTTGGGCCTATACGTTCTTCTTTAAAATAAGCAGCTGGAGATCTAGGCTCCACCTTGAACTTCTTGCAAAAAGGTATCCAAGATTTTGCAAAACAAGACGCCTCTAAGAGAGCATAGAATGTGAGCTCAGACCCAGCATCATCAGAGAGGTAGACACTAAGCTTCTCCGGCGAGTACTCATATGCCATGACTGAAAGAACAGTGTTGATCACCATAGCCGGTGGTTCTATCATTGGGTCTGCTGTGCACACGAAAACGTCGACATTGGGCAACTTGTCTTGGTATCTATTTTTTTCATTGAAACAATATACGTACTGTTAAATATGTTTGCATGAACTCAATGATGTTCATTTTAGCCCTTTTAAGAACCTAAGGCATGTTTAGAATAGAGGCCTCCTTATATGAGTCATGGCACCAACTGGCTTTACGATCTATCTAGAGTCGAGTTTGTAGTTTAGAATGGGAATTCAATCATCTAGAGTTACAGATGCAGATTGGAAGCTTAGAAAATGGGCTCAAAATGCATCTGTGGCTGTAACTAAGGTGCATGAATGAAAAAAATCATTATATGTGGGAGAGTCTTATAACTCAACTATGGGTGATGAGAACTTAGAAGCAACAGCCCTTGTTGCTTCATTGCCCGCCGTAGTACGAGGGGCCATCAAGTCACAAGATCAATGATTGCCCTGTTTTGGTGCAAGGTTGCGAAAAAGGTGATAGGTCGTGGGCTAGAGAATTTGGTCCATGAATATGGGTGGTAATGCTTAACTATTTAACCCGTTGAACTTGTTTTAACTTGTTGTATACCAAGTTAGATACTTGTTTACTAAATGTGTAATATCCGTTTTTAAAAATCTAGCCCACTTAAGTTTGGCCCATTAGGTCCACAAAAAAAAAAAAAAAAAAACAGAGAACGAAGACTCCCGTTGGGAGTCTTCTTCTTCCCCATGTCCGATCAGGAGTAGGACTCCCAAAGCCACTAAAAAACCTTGAGAAGACTTCTATAAATCCCCTTTCTCCCCCTCAATAGCCAGCCACCACTAG
Organism: Elaeis guineensis; assembly: GCF_000442705.2. Taxonomy (NCBI): domain Eukaryota; kingdom Viridiplantae; phylum Streptophyta; class Magnoliopsida; order Arecales; family Arecaceae; genus Elaeis; species Elaeis guineensis. Next base: position 165,686,782 of record NC_025993.2, on the reverse strand, counting down.
CCTTGAGATCTCCATCTTCTTCCTCTCGAAATTTCTCGTTGAAGCTGCCAACCCTGTTCTCGTGCTCGCCTCGATTTCTCGTCGGAGAGGCACTGGAGCTCGAGGTAAGCTGTGATCTCTCTCCCTCTCTTCTCTCCCTTTCTTTCCGTGCCTGTGAGCATGATTGCTGGCGACTGGAGTCGTCAGAGTTTGTCAGAGAAAAAGTCTCCTGTTTTCCATTGTTTTTGGATCTCTATCGACGGAACCTCATCGCCGACCATCCTTGGCTCCACCACCGCCTTCACCTGTTGTCGGACCTCCAACCGTGCCGCCGCCCTTCGCCGAAGCCCGAGCCATTGAGCCCCCTCCCCTCGGCCCCTCCTCTATTCGGCTGGGAAGAGAAAGAAGAAAATAAAAGAAAGAAGAAGAAGAAAAAAAAAGAAAAGAAAAAGAAAAAAGAAAAAAAAAAGAAGAGAGAGGATTTGCTCTCTCCTCTCTTCCTCCTTTTTTTCCTCTCTCTCCCCTCTTCCTTTCTCTTTTTCTCTCTTCTCACTCCACTTTCTCTCTTTACTTTCTCTCTCTAAAATTTTCTCTCTCCTCTTTTCTCTCTCTAAGAAGACCTATAGATCCCATATCAGGCCATCTTTTCTCCTTCTAGGGACCTATGACTCCGAATCGATTTAGTGCCTAGGGGGTTTATCTGACTGATCATTCAGTCAATCACTTTCTATTATTGTTTAATTATTTTGAACATATGAAATAAAAATTGATCCTGATTTAATATTTTAAATAAGATTATCTGATTCATTTAAGAAAGACTAAAGATTTAGGACAATTGAGGTAAATGGATCTTACGCTCCTTATTTATTTTTAAATTTTCATAATTTTTATGCATATAATCTTTTATTAATGAAATCATATTTTTCATAAAATAAGGATCAGCATATGTGGTATAAAAAAGTATGCTTTATTATGAGCATTGATTTCATGAATATGTTTTATGAAAATAGTATGATTATGAAGCATAAATTTTATTATTTTTTTTATTATGTATATGTATGTTTTAAAAAAAATGTATGAAGATTTCAAAGGCTCTCAAATAGTTATGAATGAATCTCTTTGAGAAGGTCGACATTCGGAGCTAGCATCCACACAAAATATGACCCTGCCAGTGGGTATAAAGTTGGCACACGAAACAAGAACTCTATCGATTAAGAAACATGGTCTTGTCACGGATATAATAGTGACCTTAGCACAAATATCTGAGAGCAATGTTTCGAAACTTGACATGAATATATGACAAGAATGATTTATGATTCATGATTGTGAAATATACATGATTTTATGCATGCATGATTGGTTTGTGACTTGTTTTATTATATGCTCTATGAAATACTTTATTTTGTATTATCTATTATTTTCTAAATATTGCATTATCATGAAAAATTTATGCTTGATCCGATAAGAAAACGCAAATTCTACTTATTGGGCTAATGTAGCTCATATCCTTTTATTTTTTTTTCTTATACAGAGAATAGGGCTAGGACCGATGAAGGAAATCCAGGCTTTAGAGATCTGCGATGTAAGCTTGAAAATTTTGTAGATGAAGTTTAGTTATATGATGTTCACGAACTTATATTAAATAATTATAAATTTTGATATATGAATTTGTATTTGCTTTCGAATTTAAATGTTCTGAACTAATATTGGTTTACTTATTTGATGAATAATGGAATTGAACCTTTTATTTGATAGGTTTTAGATGATTTTGATGGATTGGCTTCGTGTTATCGTAGATCCTATCCCTCGGTAGCATGGCCGTGTTATGTTCCGAATTTGGGGCGTGATAAAATGATCATATTTGAATTTAGATTTTTGATCTATTTAATAAATAAATTGGATTGAAATTGATAATTTTTTAATTTATCACAAATCCAATCCGACCCATATCTTATCCGATCATATCTTGCCTAACCCAATCCGATTTGCGACCCTTATCTACGATGAGTATACTGAGCACGACACTTTGGACCTTGGATGTATTGTGGACTAAAAATACTGATGGTGAAAAACTGGTGAGAGAGAATGGGAGGTTTGGATGCGACCAGGACAGATAAACATGAATCCAACAACTTTTGAAAATGCTAAATGGTTTCTTTAAATTTTTCATGGACATGTGCAGACGTGCTAAACTAAAATTAGCAGTAGCAAACTTTGAGATTTATGCTCCAGAAGTTGAAAGTAGACAGCTAGTAAAAGTTGAGAGAAAAGGAGAGCGATCCACTCGCACTATGAATTTTGCGGATCTTAATACATGAAGATACACCACCCGAAGACTTGAAGATTTTTTGGTAATTAGAAACCGCTTCAAGTAATTTTGAGAGGGATAAAGAGAGATTTACCCATATTATAGTTATTAAGTCCAAAAAGTTGGGATGCATCATACAAGATTAAGACATTTATTTTTCAAATGCTCCTTTGCTAAGAACTTGTGGACTACCATTAAGCTTCAGCTCAAGTTGAGAGGCAAACCATCCTCCAATCACCTTTGGACAGTATGGATGAAGAATAACAAGATAAGGATTTGCAACATGACGAGAAATCAACTGTTGGCTGCTGTATGTTGGTTAATTTGGAGAGAGAAACTCATGGATATTCTTGAACAAGAATAGTTCGATTTGTTCTGTTCTTATCAATGCTCTGGAGACCTTCCGTGTATGGGATAATCTCTACTCTTGCTCTGCAAAGAATGGAGATGACCACTCGGCACCTTGGGACAGATTGAAATCTCTAACTGAATCAAGAAGCAACTGACCTAGTCATGGTTGGTCGTATTTTGTGTTCTCTTTTCTGTGCTTCTTCTTGGCTATCCTGTTTTCTCCCAAACGGTATGGGAGCTTGGTCTATAATTTACTCTCTTTGTACATTTGTTGATATCTGATAAAAAGGGATAGCGCCCAGCTACCTCCTGTTCATTTCAAAAAAAGACTAGGACACCATATCTTTGGCTTTTAAACAAGAAGTATGACTATTGGGATAACTTCCACTTTCCAAAACTGCTAGTGTAATAAGAAAACTCCTTTACCATTTGGGATGGCAGTGGAGAAAGAAGCTTTTATCTCTGAACTAGTTCCTTATGCGGAGTCACAATTTGGGATTTCAATAGTCCCAACTTCATCTAAAGGGAGGCAATAGATAGGTTATGCAACATCTTCAAGAGGTTCAGACATCTAATTCTTCTATAGATGGTGTTTCTAGGTGCTGAAAATTAGATGGAATCCTCCTCTTCAAAAAAAAAAAAAAGGGTTGAATCTTTACAGTGAATAACGGTTATAAGATTCTAAGTTTAATGGAATCAAATATTGATTAGTAGGTAATCTATGGAAAACTCCAACACCGGAACAAATCAAAAACTTTTACCTAGTATTGTACAAACAAAGAATCCTTACAATAGAGAATTTAAGAAAAAGAAATTTTGCCGGCCCCTGAGAATTGTGTTTTCTATAATCTAAAAGAACAGAACAGAGGTCATGTTTTTAAAATCATTAGTTCTCTAGGATCCTATGTGGTATTACTTCTGCCTTCTATTTTTGTTTTCAAAATCCAAGAAGAAAAATCCACCAGAATGAGCAATATGCATGTATTATGAAACCCTTTTGTTTTTGCAATTTTTTGCAGAATCCGTAAAGTTTTGGCAGTATAGATCAATTGCTTTCAGAAAAGAGATAGCACAAATTTGGTACAAATGCTATCTTCAATATTGATCTTTATATGTTATTTCACTAATTTGGAGAGAAACGAAAACCAAAAAAAAAAAAAAATCAAAAATAATATTAAACAACCCTAAATCTTTGTTGTCAACAGCTGCTAGCTCATCTAGTTGGTAAGGTCTCTGGCTAAATAACCATTATTCTTAAAAATGGAAAAACTGTAAAGAAAAATATTTTCAGAGAAAAGCAAAAATGGATTTTATAAGGTTAGAATGGCCTTTCTGATATCTTTATTAATATCAGGTTCCATGTTAATGATTGGTTGAGAGTTGAATCTCAAAAACAGTTGATGAGAATATCTCCTCTTTCGGATGATTTAGGTTTGCCGGACTAGTGTCCCGCTTCATCTTTTCTTTGCTTAATTTTTATTTTTAATTTTTGTTGCTTTTATTTTGAATCTATCTCTCTCATTTTTCTCTTTGCCTGCTACCTCTGTACATTGGAAACTTTTTGTTTCTTCTGTGTAATAGATTAATTTAACCTATGCATTGGCAGCACGAAAGGGAAACTTTAGGTCCCTTTATTTATTTATTTATTTATATTTATTCATAGATCTCCGGAGGTTGGAAACGGTGGTCATGGTCTACAACATGATCCTTTCAGAACGAGACAAAGCAAGGCGTGGACATTGTCGAAGCCGTTTTCATGCCATCATTTTTCTCTTCCAACCTTCACCACCGTCCACCCATGTGCTTAGACCTTATCGTTAATAAAGAAAAGTGAAATAGTTTCGTCTCTACTCGCTTTGTCCGTTTGTGTGTGTGTGTGAGAGAGAGAGAGTTTCTCTTACCTCTGGGAGAGCCTTTCTTTGAAGGTGTGACGATATACTGGATTCCAGCGCACGGATTGGTTGAGAACCCAGTAGAAACCGAACCAGAGCTCAGCTCCAAAGAGCGCCAACCATATCCACCTCCCTTCTCCAAGCTTGGGGATGTGGATAGCTCTGTACACCCAGATTAAACACACCCCAACGAACACAGAGCAAGCATAGAGTTTATACCAAAACCTTCCCTTTCCTCCCTTGGTCTCAAACAGAGGACCCTCACCTCCTCCTCCCATCTCTCTCTCCCTCCCCCCTCCCTCCCTTACTCTCCGGGTATACGTGTGTTTCTATATATGGTTTAATGGAGAAACCACCAACTTCACGGCTCGCGCTCTCTCTCCCTTTGTCGTCGCTGCTTCTTGGTACCCTATCCTTCGTCAAAAATATAGAGCGACGAAGGGCCGACGTGGACCCCGGGTTCGCACGAAAGGAAAGGTCCGCCTTCCTTCGTGCGAATCAACCGTTGGATCACTCACCGCACGGACCTCAAAGCGCTCCGAGCTCCATCATCCGTTACCTGCACAGATCATAAAGTGAGCATGGATGATCCAACGGCATTGCTATTATACTCCTTCAAAACATCTTTATAAAAAATTAGAAGGGAACCTAAGCTATCAGTTTTTAATAACTTGTTATTGTCAACAAGTTACCAGCTTGTTGCCACCAGCTTCATTTTTTAAAAAAAATAAAATTATTTTATTATTTTCTGTTTTGAATTGGTCGTTCTTTACTCAGTGCTTCCAAAAAGTTTACATACATTTGAATCTTAAGAGGATCTTTGCTCAAAAAGTTTAGTTGATGGTCATGGGAAGGTTTGGAACAATCTGCTATCTTTTTTTGGGTAAAATATGAACTTCATTTAACCCAAAAAAATGCTGTGTGGCTTAATTACAAGTAATGCCTGTAATACACATACAAAAGGACTGGCCAAATAGGAAGATAAGCATACAAAATACACAGTAAATAGATTCTGTTTCTTGTGATTGGAACAAAAGTTGGACAGCAACATAGCGTACAAAAAGAAACAACACCTCACTCTGAATGAATCTGCAGCAGGTAGGCAAAAACTCCGAAGCAGCAAAAGAAGAGATTGATACATTCATGTTGTGCAGAAGGATGTATTATGATAACTCCAAGACTTTGATGTAAGTATACCATGATAGAGATACAAGCAAATAAACAATCTGCTATCTTTGGTTGGAGCCATCTCTTCATGTTAACACTACAAGAAATTTGATTTTTTGAGACGAAATTTTAGCGACGAAATATATTTCGTCGCAAAAAAGTAAGTTTTTGCAACGAAATTTAAATTTCGTCCCCAAAAATTAGGTATTTGCGACGAAAAAAATTGCGTTGCAAAAAGTTATATCTTTTGCAACGAAATTTTTATTTTTGTTGCTAGAAGTTGATTTTTAGCGACGAAATTTTTTTTCGTTGCAAAAAATAATTTTTTTGGCGATGAAATATTTTTTTTTCGTACTTAAAAAATTATTTTTTGCGACAAAAAATATTTTATCGCCAAAAAATTATATTTTTTATGACGAAATTGATATTTCGTTGCTAAAAAGAAAGGCTTTTGCGATCAATTTTATTTATATTTAGCGACGAAACTATTGCGTCGCTAAATTTTATTTTATTGAAAAATTTTTGAATATTTTGCGACGAAAATTTAAATTTCGTTGCTAGAATTGATTTTTAGCGACGAAATTTTTTTCATCGCAAAAAAATATTTTTTTTGGCGACGGTAAAATTTTTCGTTGCTAATTTTTTTTTTTTGCGACGAAAATAATTACGTCGCAAAAAATTAGATTTTATGCGATGAAATATTTGTTTCGTTGCGAGAAATTTGATTTCTCGATCATTTACGATGAAATTAAATTTTCGTTGCCAAAAATTAATCATTTGCGACGAAAATATTTTTGTTGCAAAAAATATATTTTTTTGCGACAGAATATTTATTTTTAGCAACGAATGTATTTCGTCGCTAAATATTTTTTAATTAAAAAAAACCTTTGATATTCTGCCCTAATTGAAAAAAACCCTGTTGATTTCTCCCTCCCCGATCTCCGCCGCGGTCATCCAAATTTTCTCCCTCCCCGATCTTCGGTGACAGTCCTCCTTCCCCGATCGCCGGTCGTCCTTCCCGGTAAGTCCTCTCCCTCCCCGCCACCATCCTATCTCTCTCTCCCTCCCAACCACCGTCGAGCCCTCCCTCCCCGCCACCGTCGCCGCTCGAGCCCGCCCCCCGTCGCTGATCGAGCCCACCTCCTAGCGCGCCGGCCATCTCCCTCCCGCCTCTCCACCCTCTCCTCCGCGCACCGAATCCTCCCTCTTCTCTGCCTCCTTCCCTCCGGTTCCTTCCAATCCCTCGAAACCCTAACCCTCCAATCCATAAAACGAAGGTGGCGGCCACCTCTCCTCCCTCCCTTTCCTCCTCCTTCCATACTTTCCTCCTATTCTTCCTCGCCGGCCGCCGCCGAAATGACTACCTCCTTCTTGTCTGGGCTACTCCAAGGATAAGGCCCTCGTCGCCTCCAAATCCCTCCTCCACATCACCACCCCCGACAAGCCTGACGCCGTCCTCGCCTTCCTCCGCCGCCACGCCGGCCTCTCCCCCCGCCAGCTCCACGCCTTCGTCCGCCGCCGCCCTACTGTCCTCGCCACCAACGTCCCCTCCAATCTCCTCCCCAAGCTCAAGGTCCTCGAGCGCCTCCTACCCTCTCCCGTCCCCCGCCGCCGCCTGCCGCTTCGGCCTCCCGTCCCCCGCCGCCGCCTACTGCTTCGGCCTCCCATCCCCCGCCGCTGCAGCGTCTGCAAGGCAGTCGCCGCTGGTCGACCCATCCATCCCCTGTCTCTCTCCCTCATTTTCTTTCTCATTCTGGTTTGTCTGGTTTCGTAGGGCCGCCGCCGCCGCGTCGCCGCCTGGCCGCCACCGCCGCGCCGCCACCGGGCCGCCACCGCCGCGCCACCGTCGGGCCGCCACCCCCGCGCCACCGTCGGGCCGCCACCGCCGGTTGCCGTCACTGTCACCATCACTGCTCACGGAAGAGTTGAAGGTGAAACCATTTTTTTAATTTATATATTTTTTTAATTTTTTTAAATAAATTTTAATCATTAAAAATAATTATTTATTATTTTAGTAATTAGATATAATGTTAGATATAATTATTTGTTTGATATAATTAATTTTAATCATGATTTAAAAATATTTTAAAAATAATTTTTTTATAATAATAATATATTAATTGTAGCATAACAAATTTATAAGCCTTAGAATTTTCGTTCGAGGATAGCGTGCATAAATCAATATTTTTTTTTATGAAAAAAATATTGGTGCTTTACACACTATTCTCGAATTATCCTCGTGGACAGTTTGGGCACGTGAATGAATTTAATATTGCAACACATGTGCTTCTATATCACAGAGTTTTGTCGGTATTTTCGATCATGTTCTCTGGATATATAGCACAATTTTAATGCTTGTGTATCTGAAGAACTGCGTCGAAATGCTGCCAAAATTTTTTTGATATACAAGACATGTATTGTAATATTAAATTCTTACGTTCCTGAATGGAATAAGACCATCACCCTATAGGTAGGAGATATAAGGCGTTAGTCAACTATTATTACATAAAATTGATTGTATAGTTTGCATCATAAATATGTAGGTATGGATCGTGGTTGGATGTCTTTGCGTGATAAATTCTGTCCCGAGTATATTACGGGTGTGACAACTTTTATAAATGTGGCATCCAATCATACTAGAGAAAATGGGAAAGCTCGTTGTCCATGTCGTCGATGTAGGAATTTATTTTGGTGTACCTTATCGAACATTCAGAATCATTTATACGAACACGGTATAGATGTGACTTACAAGAGATGGACTTGTCATGGTGAAGATTTGCCGACTAGCTCGAACATGTTGTCCAGGAGTCCCATAAATCCGTCGTCAGTCGGTGGATCATGTAGTCGTGAAAGACAAACACTTGGTGAAGAAGATAGAGAAATTTTAGAGGATCTTCATCCGAAATTATTTGAAGTAAATGTAGAAGCGAGAGCAGAACATCAGCATTCCATTCCGAGACAAGAAGCTGAAGAGGACAGTAATATATCTATAAATGATAGATTCGAGCGTCTATTAAGAGATGCACAAAGTGATGTTTATCCTGGTTGTAAGAAGTACTCTCTGTTGTCCGCCGTAATAAAGTTATTACACATGAAGACACTTGGTAAGTGGTCAAACAACTCGTTTAATTGGTTGCTCAAATTTTTGAAGGACTTACTGCCAGAGGGAGAGTTACTTCCGTCAAGTCATTATGAAGCCAAAAAATTATTGAAAGAACTCGATTTGGGAGTCGATGACTTGGGCCTACGCTGTGAAAAGATACATGCATGTCCGAATGATTGTGTTCTGTTTCGGAAGGATAAACAAGATCTACAAGCATGTCCAATTTGTCATTCAAGCAGATGGAAAGAAAGTCGTGGTAAGGATAAGAAGAAAAAAAAAATACCATGCAAGATTTTGCGGTACTTTCCGATTACACCACGATTGCGTCGATTGTTCATGTCGAGGCATACTGCTTGTGACATGCGATGGCATAAGGAGGTAAATAATATGGATGATGATGTCATGAGACATCCATCAGATGGAGATGCATGGAAACATTTTGATCGTGAACATCCATGGTTTGCAGCTGATTCACGAAATGTCAGGCTAGGGTTGGCAACAGACGGATTTAATCCATATGGTAATCTTAGTACTGCTTATAGTATGTGGCCTGTTATGGTATTTCCTTATAATTTACCACCATGAAAGTGCATGAAATCACCTTTTAATCTATTGGCCTTGTTGATCCCGGGTCCCCGTGCCCCTGGAAGAGACATAGACATATTTTTAGAGCCATTGATCGAAGAGTTACAATATTTGTCGGAAGAAGGATGCGAAACATATGATCATGTTGTAGGAGGCATCTTTCGTATGCATGCAGCATTGCTTTGGACAGTTAACGATTTTCCTGCATATGACGATATTTTTGGATGGTGTACAAAAGGGTATAAAGTATGCCCAACTTGTAATGATGATATTACATCGGACCGTATTCGTGGAAAGATTTGTTTTACCGGCCATCGACGTTTCTTGCCAGATGATCATAGATGGAGTAGAAGTCTTAAGTTCAATGGCAAGCATGAACGACGTGCGCAGCCAAGATTCTGGTCTACGAACAATATTTTAAATCAGTTACCAAACCCACAGGATGTCATATTTGGTAAGGGTCTGGCCAGCCAAGTAGGGGTGCGAACAAGTATCGAAAATTGGAGAAAAAAGAGCAAGTTGTTTGATCTTCCATATTGAAAAATGCTTCTTCTTCAACATAATCTTGACGTCATGCATATTGAAAAGAATATATTTGATAATGTATTTTATACCATTCTCAATATCGAAGGAAGAACGAAGGATACCGTGAAGGCTCGTCTTGACTTAGAGGATATGCGGATTAGAAAGGAATTACATTTGATTCGACGAGGGGATAGGCTGGTGAAGCCATTGGCATGTTATACACCGAATCGAAAAGAGAGAAATCAATTTCTTTCATATTTGAGATCAGTGAGGTTTCCTGATGGATACGCCTCAAACTTGAAACGGTGCATCAAGTCGAAAGATGGAAAGATCGTCGGGATGAAAAGTCATGATTGTCATGTACTTCTACAGCATGTGCTCCCAGTTGGTTTGCGTGGATTGTTGCCGGATAATGTGTGTGATGCGTTACTTGATCTGGGAACTTATTTTCGGAACTTATGTGCGAAGACATTGAGACGAAGTCAGATCGACATATTGGAGAAGAAGATTATCATTACTCTCTGTAAGCTCGAGATGATATTCCCTCCCGCCTTCTTTGATATCATGGTGCATCTTTCTGTTCATCTTCCACATGAGGCTAGATTGGGTGGGCCAGTACATACAAGATGGATGTACCCAATTGAAAGGTAATTGCATGATATTATAATATTTATTATTCATTATTATATTTTTATTATATGTGATATCAATTGATAATTTATTGAATAGGGAGATGCGTGAATACAAGAGTGCCGTCACTAACAAAGCACGGCTTGAAGGTTCAATAGCAGAGGCACATGTTATGAATGAATATCTGACGTTCTGCTCTATGTACCTTCGACGAGTGGAGACCAAATTTACAAGGCCACAACAGAATATCGATGTTGACGAGATTCTGACCGATGGATTGTCCGTGTTCTCCAATGTTGCCCGACCATATGGTAAAAAAGATTTTCGAATGTTGACACCACAAGAAACGGATGACATGCATTGGTATGTGCTAAACAATTGCGAGGAGGTAGAAGCCTACATGATGTGAGTATATACATTTAATTTTTATTTGTTGATATATCAATGAATGTACGTGGACTCTAAATTAAAATATACATGGTATTACTGTATCACTTCAGAGAACATGAAAGTGAGCTCAAAAGAAGTAATCCTACATTAGCAGCGGCACGACATAGGAATCAATTCGCATCATGGTTTGACGAACGGGTAAGTTATGTTCATGTTCATCCATGATTAAAAATTTATTTATATAGTATTTATTTTGTCAAATTTAACCTGCTTATTGTTCTTTTAATTGTAGATAGCTCAGCTACGTATAGACAATCCTAACTGTATCAGTAATGACTTAGCTGCACTTGCACGAAAACCTGACAGACGTGTATCAGTATATTCAGCATGCATAGTCAATGGTGTGCGATTCTTAACAGAAGATCGCGATCGTGATCGAACCACACAGAATTGTGGAATAAGCGTGGAGGGCGAGCACAAGGGTAAAATAATAGATTTTTTTGGTGTTCTGCATGAGGTTATAGAGTTGAGATATAGTGGTCTTCGATGGATTGTGTTATTCAAGTGTCGATGGTATGACTTAGGACGACACAGGCCAATTGTTATAGATCCTCAACTCGTCAGTGTCCACACTGGTCATGTATGGTATGAAAGTGATCCTTATATTTTTGCAAAGCAAGCAAGACTAGTGTGGTATATTGATGATAACAAAATGAAAAAGCCTTGGCGAGTTGCAATAAGGGCTCAGCATAGGCATTTGTTTGATCCTGCACTTTTCACATGCCCGAACGATGAACATCTTGAGAATGAAGTCTGTGCAATTATTGAAAACGAAGCATATCAAATGCAAGCACCAGATAACATATTAGTGCCAGATGATACGATTGACATAGGACAATTACAAAGAGACGACTATGAACCTGAGGATGTTTCTGTTGTTGGATCGTCGATAAGGGCACGGACACGAGCACGATCCAATAATGACTTCATTAACGATGATGATGATAGCACTTCAGGGTCGAAGTCTTCTATGACTCCCGTCGAAGATGACTATATGGACACGAGTTCAGAATCTGAGAACAATAATTAATATGAATAAGTAATTCAATTTATTTTTTTTTGTTATATCATGTAATACTTGAGTTTTTTTGATTACGTACTGATTTAAATTATTTTAATCATTGCAGCATCATGACTGGTCCTGGACGTAGACATTCACGGGGTAGGCAGCAGGCTCCACTTGATGATACACATCCTCACTTTAGCATTTTGCATGATGAGTCAGAGGATTTAGATGAGACTCAGTTGCCCAAGTCCACAGAGCAGACTAGTGCTCAGCCAGAGCTTGCCCAGTCGGAGGCCATGGTACCGCAGCATCATCCCCTTATAGGTACATCTCTATCAATTTATAAACCATATATATTTTTTTGTTATATGCATTTAGTGATACATGATATATGTTCATTTCACCAATTTTTACATGTAGGAACACAGCATCGACGTGCAGTGCGTGGTCCTAGTAGGGGTCTTGTTTTGAAAAAATATGTGCATACACACAATGAAAAACCGAAGGTACATATATTTCGAGATCATCTGATTGGCACAGAGGCTAGTATCGTCGCAAATGAGATCAGTTTGTATATGTGGAATCATTTTCCGTGGGCTGCTGAAAGTTTCAAGCATGTAGCTCCTCGATACCGTGATACTCTAGTCTCTCACATCAAGGTAAGAATTAAATTTGGATGTCTTGCATATCATTACATGATCCATATTATTTTTGGTTATATAAATAAATTTTTTATTATATGAATAATTTTATGTATTTGCTTTTTGGTATGATTACTGTGTAGGATAATATTGACTTCGAGGATTGCACTGACGAAGAAGTGACGGCATGTATTCTCAAAATGGCTGCAAATAGATACAGAGATCGGCGATGTAGGCTTCATAAATACTGCAATGAGCTGCAAGCGAAGGGGATTGATCCTGTGACCCAGCCATACAGAAATTGGGCTGGGTCTAGTGACGATTGGCGGTGGTTATGTGAGCATTTTGGAAGTGAGGCATTTCAGGTATGTCTAGTGTTCCAAATTTTTTTAATTATGTTATGCCCTTTATTGGTTATAATTGTATGTATTTTGTAGCGACGATCGGAGGCGAATAAGGTGAATAGGAGTAAGATTGATTCTATTCACACGCAAGGAAGTGCCTCTTTTGCACAGGGAATGAAGAGGATGGTACGTAACTACATTTGCAATCATACTTTGTAACTTTTTATTAAATATTTATATTATTTTGATATTTTTTTTTCTTTTTTTTTTGTTTGAACAGGGACTATCCGGAGTCGACGCCTATGCTAAATTCTATCAAAACAAGAGTGGCGAGTTCGTGACCAAGGAGGCGAGGCAGCGTCATGTAAGTATCATTACTCTACATTTTGAATACTTTTAAAGAGTTTGAAAAAAATTTATGATTTTATTTGGTTTATTGTGAAGGAAAAAATGTTAGAATTGAGAGAGCAGGCGACGAGGGAGGTGGGATCTGACGGTGATACTGGATCGCAGCAGGTTTGTTTGATGACAGATGATATGATTTTGGATACCGTCCTTGGACGGCAGCTAGGATCTGGTCATAGCATGCGGTCTAAAAAATCACGCAGTTCGTCATCCGACCGGTCTGATGATGCATCGGTGTCAGAGGCAGTTAGGACATCCATGAGCATGATGCAAGATCAGATTAGTTACTGGATGAATCGTAGTCAGACGCTCGAGAGGATCGTAGCTGCGGTGGCGGGATGGCTCGGTATTGATGCTTCTGAGTTAGCACCTCTACAGTCACATGATGCCGTCTCTGCACCACCATCGCGACACATATCGGGTCAGGGATCGACGCCTGGAGAAGGGAACGAGGCCAACGAGTCAGATCATACTTAGTTTGTACTTATTTTAAATTTAAAATGGTGTATGGACTTATATTTTTGTATATGACAAAGATGGTTATGAAACTTTTTGATACTTGAAATTGGTCTTTTGACTTAGAATATTTTTATTGTGTTAACATACTGTTTATTTAAAATATGTTTGATCAGATAATTTCTATTTGAGCAGGTTTTTTGGAAAATAAATAAAAATTTTATTTTTTATCCAAAATTTATTTTAGCGACGAAATATTAATTTCATCGCAAAAAAATTTGTGAACCCAAAAAAAGTAAAACTTTTATTATTCATTGCGATGAAATTTTTTATTTCGTTGCTATTTTTGCGATGAAAAAATAGTTTCGTCGCTAAAAATTATAACTTTTTGCGATGATATTTTTATTTCATCGCAATTATGGCGACGAATATTTTTATTTCATCGCCCTTCTAGCGACGAAATTATTATTTCGTCACCATTACAGCGACGAAATTTTTTTTTCGTCGCAATTATAGCAACGAACATTTTTTTCGTCGCAATTATTGCGACAAAATTATTTCGTTGCTATTTTTGCGACGAAAAAATAGTTTCGTCGCTAAAAATTTTACCTTTTTGCGACGAAATTTTTATTTCATCGCAATTATGGCGACGTATTTTTTATTTCGTCACAATTATGGCGATGAATTTTTTTATTTCGTCGCCCTTCTAGCGATGAAATTTTTATTTCGTCGCTATTTTAGCGACGAAATTTTTTTTTCGTCGCAATTATAGCAACGAACATTTTTTTCGTCACAATTATTGCAACGAAATTTTTGCGACAAATTTTTTTGCGACGAAATCCGTCGCTAAGTTTTGCGACGAATTTCATTTTCGTCGCAAAAAATAAGAAAAAAAATTTTTTTAATCAAAATATTTAGCGATGAAATTTTTTTTCGTTGCAATTTTAGCGACAAAAATTTAAGCTCTTGCGACAAAATATTTTCGTCGCTAATACAGCACATAACTTCGTCGTCTGGGTTTACTATTTTTTACGATGAAATAAAATATTTTCGTCGCTAAGGTCTTTTGCTACGAGGCTTTCTCTATAAATTTTTAGCGACGATATATTTCGTCGCAAATACGTTTAGCGACGAAAATATGATTTTTAGCGACGAAAAAATTTTGTCGCACAAAATCAGATTTCTTGTAGTGTAATGTCAGAATTATGATCTGT
This sequence comes from Elaeis guineensis, assembly GCF_000442705.2. Classification (NCBI taxonomy): domain Eukaryota; kingdom Viridiplantae; phylum Streptophyta; class Magnoliopsida; order Arecales; family Arecaceae; genus Elaeis; species Elaeis guineensis. The sequence goes on along the minus strand of NC_025993.2, from coordinate 165,671,726 downwards.
ATTTCAGCTTATGCCTATGTTCCGGCTTGCTCTTCTTCTTCTTCTTCTTCTTCTTCTTCTTTTGATAAAATGGGAGGTTATACCACCCTCATATTAATTGCTGAAGTGTATTTACAAGTGGGGAAGGGATGGATCGAGCTAAGAATGCTTGAATCCATGCCCAATCGAAAAGATAAAGGACACAAGTCACTGGTTTTTACAGATTTTCAGGCTATGAGCTTACTAGTTTGCTGTATTGGTTTTGAGACAGATTTTTAGACTATGACTTTAGATACATGCATTCAGAGCCAGGCATTCAGAGATTGGTTTTTCAAAAACTATTTAATAGTTCTGTGGTACTGAAAATCACTTGATTTAGCTAACTCTTGGACTCAAACAGGAAGTGTTTGTTGGATGAATTCACCCTGTGATGGCAACCTCCATCAGCATTTAGATAGTGAATGAGACCGCATAACAATTTGATGTTGCTGCTTACTTGAAACATTCACTTCACTAAGCAGTCCATCCAAGCTTAAAGATATGGTCGGATTAAGAGCCAATCTATCACATCCTAAACCCAACACCCGGGTTGGATACGTAATGACCGCACACTCCTTAGAGCAAGTCCTAAAGAATATGCAAGGCCAAAAATATTTCATTACAACCTCAACTTTCATAATATCTAATTTCAATAATAATTAGTAAAACTTGCATAATTACAATTGAAATTCTTTCAATCCTCTGATCAGATATCATGACATTCTATTTATTCATCTGCTCACCCACAATCCAAACTATAGCCAATCATGCACATCCTGTAACTCTGAGAAAAAAAAGAAAGATGAAGGGGTGTGAACTTTACAGTCCAGTAAGAATTTTCATATCACACTAATATAATAATATAATCTGAAAATAAGAATAAGTAATAAAACATAAAATCTCATGTTCAATATCCGAAATAATGCAAACATCTATAAATTATCCGTCTTGTCAAAAGAAATGTATCATCATATGTTAACAGGTGAAACATTTTTGTTCAACAATTGTTTCATATCTTATTTTTCATTTTTCTTTTCATAATCACATGATTTTTAACTTTTTCTTTCTGACTTTAGACTAACGAAGTCTATACCTCAGTCATCATCCGAATCAATTTTTACTTAAAAGCCTTTCAAGGCTGTCCCAAGATGAGCTCCTGGCCGTCTGTCCCACGTACGAAAGCCCGTGAGAGGCTGTCCCAGGCATAAGCTCCTGACGGACTGTCCCAGGTATGAGCTCCTGACCGGCTGATCCACCTATAAGCCAGTGAGGACTGTCCCAGGCATAAGCTCCTGGAGGGCTGTCCCAGGCATAACCTCCTGGTGGACTGTTCCACATGACAAAACTAGTCCATACCATATTTCTCTTTTTTATTTAATTATTATGTGTTGATTTCATCAAATCAATTCCGACTTACATTATGATCAATTTAGATATATCATATCCATATAATCATGTCATCAATCTCTGATACATATATATTGACATAACAAACTCATGCTCAAAATCAAATAACAATATCGATCTCAGATATAATAAATTCATCGATCTCAAATCCGACGATGCAAAATCAATGATATAAGACCAACAGTAAAATAGCATATATATAATAGTAATCATATACAGAGATTTTTATCTTTATTGATGACTGATCTAAATACAAAAATTGATGAGCTCCTCAATCTATGTATCCGAAATCAAGATATTTTGCTCCATATCTTCTTTGTACAATAATTATATCTCTACATGATCAGGGTTAAATATAAAAATCATAATATGGAGAAATTATGGATAAATGATCCTAATAACACAAATCCAAGACCTCTCTTAAGATTAATTAAAATTGAGATTTGTCTAAGTATCTGGACCCTCCATTAGTCCACAAGACTTCTGAGAGAGAAAATCTATGAAGAGAGAGAAAATTTTAGAGAAAAATATAGAGAGAGAAAGTGGAGAGAGTTTTCGTACCCTTCAGATGAGGTAATCATGATGAGATTATCAAAGATCATATCAAGGTAACTCAATATAGATTACCATGATCGATGTTATAAATTTTGAATAAAGACCGAACTGAGATCCAACCTACTGCATAAATTTTAAAGCAATTTCAGGTCATCTTATTTTCATCTCAAGTTTGTTCTAGGATCCATGATGAAATCAAAGAGAGAGAAAGATCCTAGAGAGATAAAATCCATAAAGAAAGAAAAAATATCTAGAGAGAGAAAATAGAGAGAGAATCTAGAGAGAGAATATGGAGAGAGAAGGTAGAGAGAGGAGAGGGAGAAGGTAGAGAGAAAGGAGAGGGAGAAGAGAGAGAAAATTCTCTCATTCTTTTTTTTATTTTTTTTTCTCTTTTTCTTTTTCTTTTTCTCTTTTTCTTTTTCTTTTTCTTCTCTCTTCTTCTTTTCTTTTCCTTCTTTCCGCGACCTCCCTTGAGCTGAAACAAGGGACGGGCTGAGGGGTTTCGACTTGGCTCCGATGAGGGTAGTCGCTCAGTCGGAGGTTCGGCTACCACGGTCGAAGCCAACGACGAGATTTGGCCGGCAAGCTTTCTTTCTGTTTTTTTTTTCTCAAAAAATAGGGGATCCATCCCCTTTCTTCATGATTTCCGACCATTGGCTAGTTGCCGGCAGCCGAGCACTCAAGGGAAGAGAGAGAGAGAGAGAGATGGGGGTTCGATCTTAGGGATGAGACCGCGCAATCGACGGCACCAGTGGCCGGAAAGAGAGAAAAAAGTTTCGGCCGAACAAAAGTTTCATGATTCATGAAATTTTTGACGATCCCGACGGCCGGCGAGGAGTCTAAAATCATGGGAAGAAAGAAAAGAGGGAGAGGAAGAAAGATTGAACCCTTACCTGAACTCCGATGGCCTCTTCGACCTCCGATTTTTGACGAACACAAGAAGAGAGTGCCGCGGCTTCCAAGGGAAAAAGGAGAGGAATTGAGCTCAATGGTCGCCGATGAAGGCTCGTGAGGGAGAGGAGAGTCTTATTTATAGAGAGCTCTAGAGTTTTAAAGATCTTAGAATCCTTCTTCGATCAAGATTCATCGGAGAAGAAGATGCCCATCAGGAGTCTTCTTCCCGTTCTTTTTTTTTTTTGAACTGTGGGGTGATTCTGGGCCCAATTGGGGTGGGTGCTACACGATCTTCTTACTTTGTCATTTAGGAAATTTAAAAAATGGCTCTAGAGAGTAAATTAGCTTCTCTAGCAGCATCCGATTCTGCATTTCTGCAGCCCTTAAGCAGTCTCTAAGCAGCGCCATTCCTACTTCCATAGTCTTTCTGGAAGAATTAGCTTCAAAACAAAAACTCTTTCTATCCCTTACCTTCCACAAATACCACAACACTACTGAAACTAAACAACATATTGCCGGCTTTGGGATTTGTTTGCCGAGTTTGTCTTTCCATACTCCCAAGAGATCTTGGATGTTATGCGGTGGTGAAGGCATTGAGAGCCTTAGAGTGATCACATTCCAAATCTGCGTGGAGTATTGGCATGCTATGAAAAGATGGTCAACACTTTCTTCTATAGAACTACAGAGAGGGCAGTGCTGAGGTGCAGAAAATTTTCTCTTTCGAAGGTTGTCCGCTGTGAGTAGTCTATTGTGGAATGCAAGCCACATGAAGACCTTAATTCTAGCAGGTATTGGTGTAATACCCCGGCCCAAAATCAGCCACAGCCCAAACCAAAAAAAAAAAGAAAAGAAACAGGGGAGAAGACTCCCGAAGGGAGTCTTCTTCCTCCATTCAACGGCTCCCAATCGAAGTCGGAGACAAGCTCCCTCCGGCCCTATTTAAGGAGGAGATCCCTCCTCTCTCCTTTCCATCGAAAATCTTGGGGCAAAACGGCGGCAATCGTCAGAAATTTCTCATGGAGATCCATCACTGTGACGTCCAATTTCTCACCGGAAAAGCTTCACCGGTGACGGAGGTAAGCCTCCTCCCCTTCCTCTCTCCTTCCCCTTCCTTCCTGTGCCGATGTGCACGCTCGCCGGCGACCGGAGTCGTCGGATTTTGTTGTGAAAGAAATCCTTCTTTTTGTCGTTTTTCGTCGCTGGTGGTCACCGCCGACCACCGGTTTGGCCGCCTCTTGCCGCCGGACCACTTCTCCTTCGACCACCGACCATCCCCGTGCTGGCTGTGCCGCCGGCCGGCCAACCAACGAGGGGACCTCACGGTCCCCTGTTTCGGCCCAAATGAACCCACGGGAAAAGAAAAGAAGAAGAAAAGGAAAAAGAAAAAGAAAAGAAAAAGAAAAGAAAAAAAGAAAAGAAAAAAAAAGGTAAAAGAGAAAGAGAAAAATAAAAATAAAAATAAAATAAAATAAAATAAAAAGAAGAAGAAGAGAGAAAAATTTTTTCTCTCTCCTCTCTCCACCTTCTCTCTCCAGTTTCTCTCTCTAGATTCTCTCCCTATTTTCTCTCTCTAGACTTTTTCTCTTTTTATGAATTTTATCTCTCTAGAGTCTTCCTCTCTCTCTGATTTCATCACGGACCCTAGGATAAAATTGAGATGAAAATAAGATGATCTGGTTCTCTCCCTATTTTCTCTCTCTAGACTTTTTCTCTTTTTATGAATTTTGTCTCTCTAGAATCTTCCTCTCTCTCTGATTTCATCACGGATCCTAGGATAAAATTGAGATGAAAATAAGATGATCTGAGGTTGCTCCGAAATTCATGCGGTAGATCTGATCCCAGTTCGATCCTATTCAAAATTTGTAACACTTGATTCATATTGAGTCACCCTGATAGGACCTCTGATGATCTCGATCATGAGTGCCTCATCGAAAGGATACGAAAGTTTCTCTCTCCACTTTCTCTCTTTACTTTCTCTCTCTAGAATTTTCTCTCTCTTCATGAATTTTCTCTCTCTAGAAGTCTTATGGATCAGTGGAGGATCCAGATACATAGACAAGTCCTAATTTTGGTTAATCCTAAGAGAGGTCCTCGATCTGTGTTATTATGAACGATTATCGATAATTTTCTCCATATATGATCTTTATATTTGATCAGGGTTACGAAGAGATGATTGTCTGCAAATGATATCGAGTGGAATATTTTGTTAAAGACATTCATAAATCAAAGAAGAACATTGATTTCTGTGCTTGGATCAGTCACCGGTAAAGGTAAGAATCTCTGTACATGATCACTATTATATATATGCTATTTTACTGTTGGTCTTGCATCGTTGGTTTTGCATCGTCGGATTTGAGATCGATAAATTTATTATACCTGAGATACTGTTATTTGATTTTGAGCATGAGTATGTATGTCAATATATATATGTATCAGAGATTGATGACATGATTATATGGATATGATATATCTGAATTGATCATAATGCAAGTCAGAATTGATTTGATGAAATCAACACATAATGATTTAATGAAAAGAAAGAGATATATGGTATGGACTAGTCTTGTCATGTGGAACAGCCCGCCAGGAGCTTATGCCTGGGACAGCCCCTACTGGCTTACAGGTGGATCAGCCGGCCAGGAGCTCATGCCTGGGACAGCCCGCCAGGAGCTTATGCCTGGGACAGCCTCTCACAGGCTTTGATACATGGGACAGCCGGCCAGGAGCTCATCCTGGGACAGTCTTGAAAGACTTTTTAAGTAGATTCGATCCGGATGATGACTGAGGTATAAACTTGGATAGTCCAGAGCCAGAAAGAAAAAGGTTAAAAATCATGTGATTATGAAAGGAGAAATGAAAGATAAGACATGAAATAATTTTTGAACAAAAATGTTTTACCTGTTAACATATGATGATGCATCTATTTTAACAAGATAGAAAATTTATGAATATTTGTATTATTCTGGATATTGAACATGAGATTTTATATTTTATTATTTATCTTTATTTTCAGACTATATTACTATATCAGTGTGATATGGAAATTCTTACTGGGCTGTAAAGCTCACACCCCTTCATCTTTCTTTTTCTTCTCAGAGTTACAGGACGTTCATGATTGGCTATAGCTTAGATTTATGGGTGAGCAGATGGATGGATAGAGTGTCATAGTACCTTATCAGAGGATTGAAGAAATTTAAATTGTAGTTATGCAAGGTTTTACGAATTATTGTTGAAATTAATTGTTATGGATGTTAAGATTGTAATGATTTATTTTGGTCTTGCATATTCTTTAGGGCTTGCTCTAAGAAGTGTGCGGCCATCACGTATCCGACCCGGTGTTGGATTCGGAGCGTGACAATTGGTGATGACCAAATGCTCGTAGGAAACTTTGAAATCACGCCACCATGGATGAAGAAGTTGAAGGCACTGCGAACTGAGTAAATACTATTAGCGCTCCATCTCCATCGAATAACGTTCTCTTCTGTTGTTGGTTGAACAGTTGCTAGAACAGCTTGCAGTTGGTGAAATTCTTTTTTAGCTACTAAATTAAGAGGGTTATGGAAGTTACCTTGCCTATCTGGGGGATTGTAGAAGCTCATGAACAGAGATGTTTTGAGTGTGCGAAATCCTGAAAGATTCGGAAATAAGTCTGGCAAACAATTTTCTTTATACCAACGATCAGACCAAAGCAATGTCCGCTTCCCATCCCCAATTATGCTTTTAATGTAAGCATTGAATAAAGGACGAACCTTAGCAACACTTTTCCATACTTGAGATGCTTGCAAAGATCGTGGTATGGGCTCATTTCGGTCAATTCTATCTCTATAATGCTCATTATAAATGAGCATTCTCCATGTTTCCAGAGGTTCATTCGCATATCTCCACCATCTTTCAAGGAGGCATTTATTGTAGAGGCTTAAATTCAAGATGCCCAATCCTCCATATCTTTTTAGTTTGCAAATAGTATCCCAGCTTGCCAAGCAATGACCTCTTTTGCATTGCTTATCACCTCTCCATAAAAATTCCCTTCTTCATTTATCAATAGTATTGATCACAGATGTGGGGAGGAGGTAGGTTGACATCCAATATGTAGGCAACGCAGACAATACTAGGTTTACCAAGGCTAATCGGCCTCCGAGAGATAGCAATTTATCCTTCCATGCTGACAACTTCTTATCAATCTTCTCTGTTAAGAAGCTCCAATCGGATGCTTTCAGAGGAGTTGTAGACAATGGAAAGCCAAGGTATGAGGTTGGCATTGTGGCTGGTTTACATCCTAGCATCATTGTATAATGTTTGATGGGATCCTGCGGCAGTTCAATCGCATATAATGCACTCTTGTCAAAATTAATTTTTAACCCAGATAGAATTTCAAAGGTATATAACATGAACTTGAGATGCTGGATATGTTGATAATTAGCATCGCTCAAAATGATCGTGTCATTAGCATACTGGAGGCAAGTAATGTTGCCAGTGATGGAAGGCGATCCAATGCCAGTAACAAGGCCATTTCTCACTGCTAATCTGAGGATCTGGTTTAGAACATCAGTAACTAAGATGAAAAAAAAGAGGGACAGTGGATCTCCCTGTTTTAGACCCTGTCGTGTTTTGATCCGCCTTGTCAGATTGCCGTTTAGGGGGAGTGCCACCTTATTGGTTGTGATTGTACATTCAGCCCACTTGCACCACCTATCACTGAACCCTCTTGCCTTTAAGATTGCAAGGAGGAAAGGTCAGCTTACCATGTCAAAAGCTTTCTCAAAGTCTAGCTTAAGCAACACCCCTGAGGTTTTTATTCTTCTATTGTGAGAGATGATCTCTGCCACTGTTAAGAAACTATCACTTATTTGGCGCCCTTTTATAAAGGTAGCCTGGTCATCTGATATGACGTTACTATGGAGTTTAAGATAGACGAATGCAAAGTACTTTAAATAGGATCTTGAGTACTCCATTCATCAAACTAATTGGCCGGAAGTCACGTATGGTTTTACATTCTTGCTTCTTAGGTATAAGCGATATAAAAGTGTAATTCAATCTGGATATGTCTGTGTTGCCGGCATGAAACTGATTGAAGAACTTACAGATGTCACTCTTAATTAGGTCCCAAAATGTCTGATAAAACTCACTGGGGTATCCATCCGGGCCTAGTGCTTTTCCTTTGGGTAGACTAAAAACTGCATTGCTGATTTCCTTTTCTGTAAATGGCCTATCCAATGATTCCATTTCCTACAGTTGATTTAGGTAAAGTAACTTCCAATCTGTTGACAAACTTGTTTTGTTTGTTTTACCAAAGAGTACTGAATAGTATGCAAGGAATGCATCTTCAATGCCTTTGGGTTCGATAGTCAGTACTCGCCCATGTTCGATGCTTGTAATGAAGTTCTTTCGTCGTCTTCCACCAGCAAATGCATGAAAAAATTTTATGTTTCGATCTCCCTACTGAAGCCAGTTAACATGTGCTCTTTATTTCCATAAAGCTTCTTCTTCCTGTAGAATACTTTCTAATTGCTCCCTGAGCACTCTCCTTTTGCATTGTTCCTCCATTGACAAGCATCTGATCTCTTTTTGTGAATCAAGTTCGAAAATTTGCTTTTTAATTTGAGTTTTCCTCACCAAGAGGTAGTCTTGGGGAGCGGCATAAGCATTGCCAGTGGAAACTGCTCTATCCAATCTGTAGTGACCCAACACCTGTCAAGTTTAGTCAGAGTGGGTGAATCCCGATGATTTTGTTGGATGAGTACTGCAAAATTTCAGGAGTTAGTTATGCAGATTCACCCCACTTTGAGAAGAACTAACCCCATATTTTTTTCTGTTATCCAAGTGGCAAATTATGAGTTTGTGTTTACTTAGTCTTTGCAAAAAAACTGGGGACAATCAGTCTATGATCTACCCATGTTCTTAGTTCTGTTTTCATCCTGTATGCCATGTTCTTCTTTATTTATAGCTCTGTAAAGCATATTTAAAGGTAGTAGATGTTAATCAATGAGGGAGTTTATTTTTAGTGTATTCTCAATTCATCTTTGTGCTCCAGCAAATCTATTTCCTCTTCCCTTTAGTTTTTCCACAGAATTCTGATGTATATGTGCAGAAGTGCTTGATTTCAGCAGCAAACTTGATCAAGCCCACCATTGCTTCAGTTCCAACAGTGGTATCAGAGCCAGGTTGGAGATTATCAAGAGAAGAAGACTCAACGCAGAGGGCTTCCTAAGGCAAGGTGATTCTACAGAAATTTCTCTGGTAAAGTCTGCACACCATTTGTTTGTTGAAAAATCTCTTAAAGTAAGACATGGCAAATACTAATGGTATGAATCCATTAATTCCTATTTTTAATGGGCAAGCATATGAATTCTGGAATATTAAGATGCATCAATTTTTTATTTCATTAGATTTGTGGGATATGGTTGAAAATGGTTATGCAGAGCCAACAGAAGAAGAGGGAAGATTGACTCCTGCTCAAAGGAATGAGCTCAAGGACAACAAAAAGAAGGATGCTAAGGCATTTGTAGCACTACAACAAGCAGTTACTGACTCCATCTTTTCAAGAATTGCTGGAGCGAGTTCAACAAAAGAAGCCTGGAATATATTGAAGGAGGAGTATCAAAGAACTGAAAAGGTAACTACTGTAAAACTCCAAACTTTTCGGCGTGAGTTTGAAAACCTAAGAATGAAGGATGGTGAATCTGTGGATGAATTTTCTTTAAAGGTTACTATTTTAATTGGTCAATTAAGATCCCTTGGATAAGAAATTTCTAAACAAAAAGTTGTTGAGAAAGTGTTAAGAAGTTTACCAACTAAGTTTGATAATATAGTTGCAGCTATTGAAGAAAGTAAGGATCTCTCTACTTATTCTCTCACTCAACTAATAGGATCTTTATTAGCTCATGAGGAAAGGTTCAACAGGTCAGCAGAGAAAAGTGTTGAACAGGCTCTTGCATCAAAGCTAGAAATTACAGAGAATGCTAGAAAAGCTAAGACATCTGAAACTCATACAAACAGAGGTCGTGGTAGAGGTTCCTACCATGGAAGAGGTGGTTACAGAGGAAGAAGCAGAGGAAGAGGTAGAGGAAGGTCTGGATATGATCAAAGAGGCTATCACAATGGAAGAGGTAATTATCATGCTAATGTTCAATGCTATTTCTGTAAGAAGTATGGTCATATAGAAAAAGATTGTTGGAAAAAGGCTGATCACCAAGCTAATATTAGTGAAAAGAAAGAAGTTGATAACAATATTTTTCTCACTTGTCTAAATGCAAAAGAGAGTATAGATGATGTTTGGCTACTAAACAGTGGATGCAGCAACCATATGACAGGTTTACGCAGTCTCTTTAAAAGCATAAATGAATCAATGAATGTACAGGTTCAACTTGGTGATGGGAAGTACGTTCAAGCTGTTGGAAAAGGAACAATTATTGTGAAGACTAAATCAGGTAATGAGAAACAAATCTCAGATGTTCTTTACATTCCTGGTTTAGCTCATAATCTTCTAAGCATTGGACAATTAGCTCACAAAGGATATCTAGCTACATTCTATGGAAATACTTGTGAAATACTTAATCAGAAATCTGGCCTCACTATGATGACAATTGAAATGACAGCAAATAAGATGTTTCCTGTGAATTTCTCTTGTATTGATGATTATGCACTTATGGCTAGCTCTAAAACTGATTCTTGGTTATGGCATATGAGGTACGATTATTTACATGTTAATGGTTTGAAGTTGCTAAAGTAGAAAAATATGGTTTATGGACTACCCAACATTGAGAATATTGATCATGCATGTGAAGGATGCATCTATGGGAAGCAACACAGAGCAAATTTTTCAATCAAGAAGTCTTGAAGAGCTAAGGCACCACTTGAGTTGGTCCATGCAGATTTCTGTGGACCAATGAGAACTTCTTCATTAAGTGACTATAAGTACTTTCTCCTATTTATTGATGATTTCAGCAGAATGAATTGGGTGTACTTCTTGAAGTTCAAATCTGAAGCTTTCTCTAAGTTTCTGCTATTTAAGAAGTTTGTTGAGAAGCAGTCCGGCTATATCATTAAAACATTGCGAATTAATAGAGGAGAAGAATTTTTTTCTAATCAATTTACTTCATATTGTCAAGCTCATGGTATTCACAGGCAATTAACAGCAAGCTACATACCCGAACAGAATGGAGTGGCAGAGAAAAAGAACAGAACTATAGTTGAGATGACAAGGAGCATGCTGCAAGCAAAAGCTCTTCCAAATTCCTATTGGGCTGAAGGTGTTGCAACATCAATTTATCTTTTGAACCGATCTCCAACAAAAGCTGCTCTAAATCAAACCCCATATGAAGCATGGAGTGGAAAAAAACCTCAAGTAAGTCACTTAAAAGTTTTCGGTTCAGTTGCATATGCTCATATCAGTCCTGATGATAGACATAAACTTGATAAGAAAAGTGTTAAATGCATTTTTATGGGATACAGTAATGAGACTAAGGGATACCGATTATTTGATCCTGTTGCTAAAAGACTAATCATAAGTAGGGATGTTGTTTTTGATGAACATAGCTACTATGAATTGAATAAAGTTGAGCAGAATTCTCCTAAGTTCATAGAAGTGGAGATGGAACCTGAAATAGAAAAACTCCCTACAATGACTACAAGTGGCAGTCCCTCTACTTCAAATTCAAGAAGTTCTCCCAGAGAGATGCAGCAATTAGAGAACATATACAGATCTTCTTCACAAAAGGTAAGATCACTAAGAGAAATTTATGAAAGTTGTGATTTTGCACTTGCTTTATTAGAACCATCATGTTTTGAAGAAGCCAATCAAAAGGAGGAATGGAGAACAGCAATGAATGAGGAAATGACAGCCGTAGAGAAGAACCAAACATGGGAATTAGTAGACTTACCAAAAGATAAAGATGTAATTGGCTTGAAGTGGATCTTCAAGATAAAGTATGGGGCAGATGGAAGAGTGCAAAGGCATAAAGCCAGATTGGTCGCAAAAGGCTATTCACAGCTACCAGGTATTGATTTTAATGAAACATTCTCACCTGTTGTAAGATTTGAAACTGTTAGGACTGTTTTGGCTTATGCTGCACAAATGAAATGGCTAGTGTACTAATTTGATGTAAAATCTGTATTTTTAAATGGTATTCTTGAAGAAACAATCTTTGTAGAGCCGCCAGAAGGGTTTGTGATTGCAGGTATGGAAGAGAAAGTATATAAGTTGAGAAAGGCATTGTACGGGCTAAAACAAGTGCCAAGAGCATGGTACAGCCGGATTTGATTCCTTCTTTCAGCAAGATGGATTCCAAAGAAGTGTAAATGAACCCACTCTCTACATCAAAGTGAGAGGTAAAGAATTTCTTGGTGTTTGCTTGTATGTTGATGATATGATCTATTCGGGTTCATCATATACTCTTGTAGAAGAATTCAAGGAAAGAATGATGAAGGAATTTGAGATGACTGATTTAGGACTATTGCACTATTTCTTGGGTCTTCAAATTTGCCAATCAGAAAATAGAATTTTTCTTTCACAAGAGAAATATGCTTACAATATGTTAAAGAAGTTTAATATGCAGAATTGCAAAGGTTGCAGCACACTAATCAATGCAAATGAGAAACTCAGACTAGATGATGGAACTGAGAAAGTTAATGAAGTATATTTCAGGAAGGTAGTTGGAGGATTGATGTATTTGATACGCTCTCAGCTTGATATCATATTTTCAATCAATTTGATCTCCAGATTCATGCATAGTCCATCCAAGCATCATTTGGGAGTGGCGAAACGAATCCTCAGATATATACATGAGACAATTGATTATGGAATTTGGTACTCTCCTGTAACTAACTTTGAACTTGTTGGTTTTACTGATAGTGACTGGGCAGGTTCATTCGATGATAGAAGGAGCACTTCAGGCAACTGTTTCAGCTTCGGATCTGGAGTAATATCCTGGTTGACAAGAAAGCAAGACACCATGGCATTATCTTCATCAGAAGCAGAATACATAGCTGCGGCATCAGCAACATGTCAAGCAATTTGGCTACGAAGGATCCTTGAAGATATTCATCAAGATTAAAAGCAAGCTACCACAAGCTTCTGCGACAACAAGTCAACTATCTTGATGATAAAAGACCCAGTCTTCCATGGGCGATCAAAGCATATAGGAATTTGTTATCACTTCATCAGAGAAGCTACAGTTGAAGGCACTGTAAAGCTCCAGCACTGCTCAACACATGAATAGGTTGCCGACATTCTGACCAAGCCACTACCATATGACAAGTTCGTCTACCTAAGGAAGAAGCTTGGCATGACTGATTTTGCATCAAGGGGGGGTGTTGGATGAGTGCTGCAAAATTTCAGAAGTTAGTTATGTAGATTCACCCCACTTTGAGAAGAACTAATCCAATGTTTATTTTTGTTATCCAAGTGGCAAATTATGAGTTTGTGTTTACTTAGTCTTTACAAAAAAACTGGGCACAATCAGTCCATGATCTACCCATGTTCTTAGTTCTGTTTTCATCCTGTATGCCATGTTCTTCTTTATTTATAGCTCTGTAAAGCATATTTAAAGGTAGTAGATGTTAATCAATGAGGGAGTTTATTTTTAGTGTATTCTCAATTCATCTTTGTGCTCCAGCAAATCTATTTCCTCTTTCCTTTAGTTTTTCCACAGAATTCTGATGTATATGTCCAAAAGTGCTTGATTTCAGCAGCAAACTTGATCAAGCCCACCATTGCTTCAGCTCCAACAGATTTGACCAGGTAAAGGAGAGTTGGTTTAGCTTCAGTTCTATCAGCTGGTGATGATCCATGAAGAGGTTGAACTCTTCGGAGATGGAGGTGCTGATACCATTTCTTTTTCTTTCATTCAAAAATTGGATTTGTTAAAGTCTCCTATTATGATCCATTGTCCCTGCCATTTGTTCTTAATGGTCGCTAATTCTCGAAAAAAATCTGGTCGGCAACGGTGATCATGTGATATCTAGCCCAAAATTCTCTTTGCACAAATCTTAGGGCATGACAAAAACATAAAATAAATAAAAAAAAAAGAAAAAAAAATGTTGAAGACTCTCGCTAGGAGTCTTCTTCCGTGTGAACCCATCGGAGAGGAAGATGAATCCGAGAAAGATTCGGCCTCCCCTCCACCCTATAAATCCCCTCCTCCCTCCTCCAAAGCCGACCATGACAAACATTGATTTTTCCTCTTCCTTCTTGTTTTTCTTGTTGAAGTCACATATTCCCTCATCGTGCCCATCCAAAATCCTCATCGAAGAAGTCATCGGAGCCTGAGGTAAGCCTGGGCCTCCTTTTTCTCTTTCTTCTCCTCTTTTCCATGGCATCGCACACACTCGCCGGCCGTTGGATTGGTCGGAAAACCCATAAAAGCATAATAGCCCTATTTTTCTTGTTCGGCCGAGCCCCCTCTTTCTTGTTTCCAACCATCGACGCCACTGCCTACAATGCCACACCCCTAAAACATGACCTCCACCTCCATCTGTCTTCTCTGAGGATTATGGCTGTCGGAGATCGACCGATGATCGAAGAAATTTTAAGGCAAGGGGCGGATCTCCTATTTTTCATGATTTTTTTCACCGGCTAATCCTCACCATCAGCTATCCTCTGTCCCATCATCGTCGGCCGTTTGCTGCCACTGCTAGCTGCTAGTCTTCCAGCCAAGAACCACCAGCCCCCACCAATATTCCTCCCTATTCAGCCAAAGAAAGAAAGAAGGAAAAAGGAAGAAAAAGAAAAGAAAAAAAAAGAGAGAGAACTTCTCTCTCTCCTCCTCTCTCTACTCTCTCTTTCTCTCTACTAATCCATGGGCCTCAGTATGAATCTAGGATGATCTCTTTAAAAAAGATTCAGACTTGTTTTGATATTCATGTAGTTTGTCGATCTCATGTATATTTACAGATCTGATCACTATTAACCCCTATGGAGCCATCATGATATGGTTCTCGATGATCTTGATCATAGATTCTTCTTTTGAAAAATATGAATATTCTCTCTCCACTTTCTCTCTCTTCACCTACTTTCTCTCTCTAAAAAGACTTATGGATCCTATACCGAGTCATGTCTTCTTCTTCTAAGAACCCATGTTGACTCTGACAACATGATCTGAAACTACTTTGATATTTATGCCTCATGTCAAACCCATGTCGGACCTGTCTAGTATCTTTGAAACCTACTATTGATAAACTCCGTTGATCGATCTTGGTCTTAATCCAATCCATGCTCCATGATTCCTTGATCAAAGTTGCTTAGATCAGATTCTCAGCTAGGAAGCTATAAATTGTTTTGATGTTCGGATAGCCTATCAGACCGACTATCCGATCAACGACCTCTTTATTTAATTTTATTGAACTTGTTGAAAGAAAATTGATTATGATTTAATATTTTAAATAGAATTATCTGATTCATTTAAGAAAGACTAAAGATCTAAGATGATCGAGATAAGTGGATCTTACGCTCCTTATATATTTTTAAATAACCATGTTTTCTATGAAAAAAATTATTATTGATGAAATCATATTTTTTTATAAAATAAGGATCATCATATATGATATGAAAAAATATATTTTATTATGAGCATTAATTCCATGAATATGTCTTATGAAAATAGTATGATTGTGAAGTATGAATTTTATGACTTTTTCACCTATGTATATGTATGTTTTAAGAAAAAGTATATGTAACGGCCCAGATTTTTGGACCTGTAAACCCTTGATGGCCCAACAAAAAAAAAAATTACAGAAGGAGGAAGACTCCTAATCGGAGTCTTCTTCCTTCCCATTTTCGATGAAATCGGACTCGAGGAGTTCGGCTACGGTAGAAGACCTTCCCTATAAAGACCCCCTTCCTCCCTTAGGATCTTACAACAAAAAAATTTTGAAGAAATTAAAGGAATTGAGGGATTTTTTTCAAGAGAATGTCATGAGCGGTTGATCAGAAGAGAAGGGCCGTCGGAGCTATTTTTGGCCGTCGGAATAAGGTACGTTCCTTCTCCCTTCTTTTTGAATTGATCCTCCGGCCATCGATGTGCTTGAAAGTCGATGAGATGTCGGTTCGGGCTCAAACAGGGACACCCCCTGTTTGCGTTGTTCTCTCCTTTCATCGCCAGCAGTAAGGAGGGGTGGGACTGCCACTGGGATGGTAGCCTCACCATCGTTGGAGTTGTCGAGGAGGGTGGTTGGAGATGGCCTACCTGGCCGGATGAGGGGGAGGCATTCGGAAAGGATTTGGGTCCCCTATTTTGATCATGGGGAAGAGGAGAAGAAATCTCTTCTCTCTTCTCTAAATAAAAATTAAATTATATATATATAATAAATAAAAATAAATAAATAAAAGGGAGACATAGGTAAGAGTTTCGATAAACCTCAATATATAATTTTTTTTAGAAAATTTATTTGGTTAAATTGATTTGTTTGATAGGAGAACAGTCCAACGACCAGGGGGACAACGAGTAGGGTTTTGATTTTCAGACTATAAGGCTGTGAATTTGATTTCTCATTGATCGAGGTAAGAATCCTGTACATGATCATCACTATATATGTTATTTATTCTTTAGTCTTATAATGTTGAATTTGCAATACTGGATTTATAATCGATGAGTTGTCTATGCTTGAGACACCGATATATGGCTTATATGAATCTTTTTAAATATGAGCATGTTATGAAAAGATTTTTATGATTGATGGTATGAGTTTTATGGATATGACTTATCAATTTCATCATCTGTAATTTAAAATAATTCGATAAAATCAAAAATTAAATGAAAAGAATATGATTTGGACTAGCCTCGACATATGGATCAGCCGGTCAGGAGCTCATGCCTGGGATAGCCTGCCAGGAGCTTATGCCTGGGACAGTCTCCATTGGCTTACAGGTAGATCAACCGGCTAGGAGCTCATGCCTGGGACAGTCCGTCAGGAGCTTACGCCTGGAACAGCCTCTCACGGACTTTCGTACGTGGGATAGCCGGCCAGGAGCTCATCCTGGGACAGCCTTAAATGGCTTATATGAAAAAAAAAAAAATTGGATTGGAAAGAGATTGAGGTATGGTCTGGGTTAGTCCAAAGCAAAAAAGGGATAAAAGATTGTCAACCCAAAATATGTGAAAAGATGAAATATATATAATATGTAATTCAACAATGAATGAAGACTTCACTTGATGATATTTGATGATCCATATTATTAAATGCATATTTATGACAATATTTCAGTTATTATATACATATGAGTCTTCACAAATTGTATTGGTTTTAGAAATATTACTTTTATCTACTGGCTTGATGTACATGTGCAGTGATTCTTACTGAGCTGGAGAAGCTCATATTTCCTTCTTATTTTTTTTTTCAGACTCACAGGATGCTTAGTTTGGATGGTTTGGACGAGAGCAAATAAGAACTGAAGCCTTTAGTAGTTCAGTTCATTTAAATTCTCTGATACCAATAAATATTTGAATAATTGTATTGAACAAAGTTTACATTTGATTTGAAGTTATGACTCGATTGATTGATTTGGTATTTACTTGGTTATTTAAAATTTTAAAGTGTTAAATTATTTAGGCCTTACATGATCCTCAGGGTGCTGCTCTAGGATTTGTGTGGCCGTGTCACATGCCCAACTCAAGTGCTGGGTTTGGGGCGTGACAATGTAAAGATTTCAAAAGCTTTCAAATAGCTATGAATGAATCCCTATGGAAAGGTTGACATTCAGAGATAGCATCCATATAAAACATGACCCCACCAATAGATATAAAGTTGATACATGAAATAAGAACTCTATCGATTAAGAAATATGGTCCTGTCACAAATATAATAGTGACCTTAGCATGAATATCTGTGAGCAATATTTTCAAATATGATATGAATACATGATAAAAATGATTTATGATTCATGTTTATGAAATATATATTCATTATTTATACAAGCATGATTTGGTTTATTATTTATTTTATTTTATGCTCTATGAAATACTTATTTTTATAATATCTGTTACTTTTTAAATATTACATTATTATGGAAAAACTTATGTTTGAATCGGTAAAGAAGCGTAGATTCTACTTACTGGACCAGTGTAGCTATTTTTTTTTTCTTGTACAGAGAAATAAGGTTAGGACCAATGAAAGGATCTAGACTTGGGGATCAGCATAGTAAGCTTGAAAATTTTATAGCAGAAGTTTAGTTTATTTTATGATCATGGATTTGTAGTTATTTATTTATGAATTTTGAAACTTGGGTTGTATTTGATTATGAATTTAGATGCCCTGAACTAAATTTGGTTTAATTATATGATGAATAATGAAATTGAACTTTTTATTATATTCTATTTATAATGAACTTTAGATGACTATGATGGATAGGCTTCGTATTATCATGGGCTATAACCCTTGATAGTATGGCCGTGTTATGTCCCGAATTTAGGATGTGATAGATCAGTTGGACCATATATATTTGTTAACAACCATTGTACTTGACTTGTAGGAAACTATCGAAGACGATGCAGTGTACTAAGAGAATATTCATCTTGAAGGAAATTCAGACCTTCGACCAAGGAAGAGTTCCAAACAGTTAGAA